>NC_084616.1:12778280-12883280 GCF_033978795.1 Nerophis ophidion
ACACGACAGGTAGCAACGACAAGAGCGACATCGACATGACAATAATCCAGCCCTGACTGGAAGACAAAGCAGGTAAAAAAATTGGGCGGGCTGATTGACACCAGGTGTGGCCAGGTGCCAATCAGCCGCAGCTGAGGGGAAACAGCGCCCAGGGAGAAACGCAGGAAACAGACAAAATAAGAGCGCTGACAGGAACTAAAAACAGGAAGTACTAAACACACACACAGGAAAAACTAAAACACAAACAAACTGTCAGGGGCAAGATTGACAATTTTGACAGAAAAAAAAATTGTGTTATATTGCTACAAATATTACCATATTTCCCAGACCATAGGGCGCACCGCCGATGATGGTCGAATTTTGATGTTTTTTTCATACAAAAGGCGCATTAAAGTAGTCGTATATACAGTCGTGGTCAAAAGTTGACATACGCTTGTCAAAATGATTGGAAACACAAGACAGCCATGTCATTATGTTCTTTACAACTCTTAATTTTTTGGGGTATCGGGGCAAAAAAGTTCAATTTTTGATTCATCTGACCACAGAACTTTCCTCAAGAGGGTCTTACATTGTCCATGTGATGTCAGATGAAACAACAATTGAGCCACAATACCCAACAATATGTTTGGAGGAGAAAAGGCGAGGAACACTATGCCTACTGTCAAGCATGGTGGTGGTAGTGTTATGCTCTGGGCCTGTTTTGCTGCCAATGGAACTGGTGCTTTACAGAGAGTAAATGGGACAGTGAAAAAAAAGGAGGATTACTTCCAAAGTTCTCAGGAAAACCTAAAATCCTCAGACCGGAGGTTGGGTCTTGGGGCGCAGTTGGGTGTTGCAACAGGACAATGACCCCCAAACACATGTCAAAAAGTGGGAAAGGAATGGCTAAATCAGGCTAGAATGAAGTTTTAGAATGGCCTTTCCAAAGTCCAAACTTAAACGTGTGGACAATGCTGAAGAAACAAGTCCATGTCAGAAAACCAACACATTCAGCTGAACTGCACCAATTTTGTCAAAAGGAGTGGTCAAAAATTCATCCAGAAGCTTGACTTTGAAGCCATTTTACTTTGTACGTGGTGAAATGATAAGTGTGACCAGTAGATGGCAGTCACACATAAGAGGTGCGTGTAGACTGCAATATGATGGCAGTCACACATAAGAGATACGTGCAGACTGCAGTATGATGGCAATATGACTCAAGTAAACAACACCAAAATGTGCATCCTCAACAAGTGAGCCCATGAGCACTTAGACAGGACACACATCTCTTATGTGTGACTGCCATCGTGTTGCAGTCTACGCGCATCTCTTATGTGTTACTGCCATCTACTGGTCACACTTATCATTTCACCATGTACCAAGTTAAACTGCTTCAAGGTGGGCAAGCACAACCAAAATGTGTGACTGCCATCATATTGCAGTCTACACGTATCTCTTGTGTGTGCCATCATAGTACAGTCTACACGTATCTTATGTGTGACTGCCATCATATTACAGTCTACACGTATCTCTTATGTGTGACTGCCATCTACTGGTCACACTTATAATTTCACCACGTACCAAGTAAAATTGTTTCGAGGTTGGTAAACACAACCAAAAAGCGTGACTGCCAACATATTGCAGTCTACGCCATGTTGCAGTTTACACTTATCTCTTATGTGTGACTGCCATCACAGTGCAGGTTACACATATCTCTTATGTGTGACTGCCATCATATTGCAGTCTACACATATCTCTTATTAGTGACTGCCATCATATTGCAGTCTACACATATCTCTTATGTGTGACTGCCATCATAGTGCAGTCTACACATATCTCTTATGTGTGACTGCCATCATATTGCAGTCTACACGTATATCTTATGTGTGACTGCCATCATAATGCAGTCTACACGTATCTCTTATGTGTGACTGCCATCATAGTGCAGTCTACACGTATCTCTTATGTGTGACTGCCATCATATTGCAGTCTACACGCATCTCTTATGTGTGACTGCCATCATAGTGCAGTCTACATGTATCTCTTACGTGTGACTGCCATCATATTGCAGTCTACACATATCTCTTATGTGTGACTGCCATCATATTGCAGTCTACACGTATCTCTTATGTGTGACTGCCATCATAATGCAGTCTACACATATCTCTTATGTGTGACTGCCATCATAGTGCAGTCTACACGTATCTCTTATGTGTGACTGCCATCATATTGCAGTCTACACGTATCTCTTATGTGTGACTGCCACCATATTGCAGTCTACACGTATCTCTTATGTGTGACTGCAATCATAGTGCAGTCTACACGTATCTCTTATGTGTGACTGCCATCATATTTCAGTCTACACATATCTCTCGTGTGACTGCCATTATATTGTAGTCTCCACATGTCACTTATGTGTGACTGCCATCATAGTGCAGTCTACACATATCTCTTATGTGTGACTGCCATCATATTGCAGTCTACATGTATCTCTTATGAGTGACTGCCCTCATATTGCAGTCCACACATATCTCTTACGTGTGACTGCCATCATATTGCAGTCTACACCTATCTCTTATGTGTGACTGCCATCATAATGCAGTCCACACATATCTCTTATGTGTGACTGCCATCATATTGCAGTTTACACATCTCTCTTATGTGTGACTGCCATCATATTGCAGTCTACACCTATCTCTTATGTGTGACTGCCATCATAATGCAGTCTACACATATCTCTTATGTGTGACTGCCATCATATTGCAGTCTACACATATCTCTTATGTGTGACTGCCATCATATTGCAGTCTACACATATCTCTTATGTGTGACTGCCATCATATTGCATTCTACATGTATCTCTTATGTGTGACTGCCATCATATTGCAGTCTACACGTATCTCTTATGTGTTACTGCCAACATAGTGCAGTCTACACATATCTCTTATGTGTGACTGCCATTATATTGCAGTCTACACGTATCTCTTGAGTGATTGCCATCATATTGCAGTCTACACGTATCTCTTATGACTGACTGCCATCATATTGCAGTCTACACACATCTCTTATATGTGACTGCCATCATATTGCAGTCTACACGTATCTCTTATGTGTGACTGCCATCATATTGCAGTCTACACGCATCTCTTATATGTGACTGCCATCATATTGCAGTCTACACGTATCTCTTATGTGTGACTGCCATCATATTGCAGTCTACACATATCTCTCGTGTGACTGCCATTATATTCTAGTCTCCACATGTCACTTATGTGTGACTGCCATCATAGTGCAGTTTACACATATCTCTTATGTGTGACTGCCATTATATTGCAGTCTACACGTATCTCTTACGTGTGACTGCCATCATATTGCAGTCTACACATATCTCTTATGTGTGACTGCCATCATATTGCAGTCTACACATATCTCTTATGTGTGACTGCCATCATATTGCATTCTACATGTATCTCTTATGTGTGACTGCCATGATATTGCAGTCTACACATATCTCTCATGTGTGACTGCCATTATATTGTAGTCTCCACATGTCTCTTATGTGTGACTGCCATCATAGTGCAGTCTAAACATATCTTTTATGTGTGACTGCCATCATATTGCAGTCTACACGTATCTCTTATGTGTGACTGCCATCATATTGCAGTCTACGCGTATCTCTTATGTGTGACTGCCATCATATTGCAGTCTACATGTATCTCTTATGTGTGACTGCCATCATATTGCAGTCTACGCGTATCTCTTATGTGTGACTGCCATCTACTGGTCACACTTGAGCCCATGAGCACTTAAGACAGGAAGTAAGTAAGCATTACTTTCTGTCGGGGTTTACTAGTCTATTGATGTCCACCCATCCATTTTTCTACCGCTTGTCCCGTTGAGGGTATAGTCTGTTGACTCAAATAGGGCAAATGACCCGAGCAGCGAGGTCCTCCCCTGGCTTTGCAACCTGGTCCACAAGCTCTTGTCCCCGGCCAAAGAATAATCCCCGCACGGAGCGTCTCGCCAGGTGTAATCGCAGCTTGGCGGCGGCAGGAGGGGTCAAACTGGGGGAAGGGAGACGGGTGAAAAGTCGGACTGAACACATAAGGGGGAAAACGTGGGAGGAAAAAGTCGCTTCAGAAGCTTCTGAGCGCTCCAAAGTCCTAATCTGGAGCCTTAATTGGTGCCTGCGCTCTGTCAGAACTAACAGAACCTCCTCCGGGACTCAGCTGGACCCGCAGTGAGGACCAGTTATATTTAGAAAAACACCAAGTCGTGTCCTAGTTGTCAGAGGTCGGACCAAGTCATTGTTTTGCAAGTCATGAGTACAAACCCTGTTTCCATATGAGTTGGGAAATTGTGTTAGATGTAAATATAAACAGAATACGATGATTTGCAAATCATTTTCAACCCATATTCAGTTGAATATGCTACAAAAACAACATATTTGATGTTCAAACTCATAAACATTTTTGTTTTTTGGGCAAATAATTAACTTAGAATTTCATGGCTGCAACACGTGCCAAAGTAGTTGGGAAAGGGCATGTTCACCACTGTGTTACATCACCTTTTCTTTTAACAACACTCAATAAACGTTTGGGAACTGAGGAAACTAATTGTTGAAGCTTTGAAAGTGGAATTCTTTCCCATTCTTGTTTTATGTAGAGCTTCAGTCGTTCAACAGTCCGGGGTCTCCGCTGTCGTATTTTACGCTTCATAATGCGCCACACATTTTCCATGGGAGACAGGTCTGGACTGCAGGCGGGCCAGGAAAGTACATGCTCTCTGTTTTTACGAAGCCACGCTGTTGTAACACGTGCTGAATGTGGCTTGGCATTGTCTTGCTGAAATAAGCAGGGGCGTCCATGAAAAAGACGGCCCTTAGATGGCAGCATATGTTGTTCCAAAACCTGTATGTACCTTTCAGCATTAATGGTGCCTTCACAGATGTGTAAGTTACCCATGCCTTGGGCACTAATGCACCCCCATACCATCACAGATGCTGGCTTTTCAACTTTTGAACAGTCTGGATGGTTCGCTTCCCCTTTGGTCCGGATGACACGATGTCGAATATTTTCAAAAACAGTTTTAAAATGTGGACTCCTCAGACCGAGGAACACTTTTCCACTTTGCATCAGTCCATCTTAGATGATCTCAAGCCTAGAGAAGCCGACGGCGTTTCTGGATGTTGTTGATAAATGGCTTTCGCTTTGCATAGTAGAGCTTTAACATGCACTTACAGATGTAACGACCAACTGTATTTAGTGACAGTGGTTTTCTGAAGTGTTCTTGAGCCCATGTGGTGATATCCTTTAGAGATTGATGTCGGTTTTTGATACAGAGGTCACGGTCATTCAATGTCGGTTTCCGGCCATGCCGCTTACGTGGAGTGATTTCTCCAGATTCTCTGAACCTTTTGATGATATTATGGAGCGTAGATGTTGAAATCTCTAAATTTCTTGCAGTTGCACTTTGAGAAACGTTGTTTTTATAACTGTTTGACTATTTGCTCACGCAGTTGTGGACAAAGGGGTGTACCTCGCCCCATCCTTTCTTGTGAAAGACTGAGCATTTTTTGGGAAGCTGTTTTTATACCCAATCATGGCACCCACCTGTTCCCAATTAGCCTGCACACCTGTGGGATGTTCCAAATAAGTGTTTGACGAGCATTCCTCAACTTTATCAGTATTTATTGCCACCTTTCCCAACTTCTTTGTCACGTGTTGCTGGAATCAAATTCTAAAGTTAATGATTGTTTGCAAAAAAAAAAAAAAAGTTTTTATCAGTTTGAACATCAAATATGTTGTCTTTGTAGCATATTCAACTGAATATTGGTTGAAAAGGATTTGCAAATCATTGTATTCCGTTTATATTTACATCTAGTGAGAGTACTAGTGGCGACGTGCAGTACTACACTTCTCTTGTTAGAAGACAGAAGAAGAGTCAAGGTCGCTCTTGCCTATGAGGCATGTCTGTTTTATGTTACTTTTACCCTCGCTTTGTCTCCCAGGCAGTCTGTGCCGTCCTCTTGGGAGCGCAACACGAGACCCGGCTCGGGTGCGGCGGTAACATTACGCCGAGTTAGCCAGTTGGCGGGAACGGGCACGGCGCCCGGATGGGATCACCGGACATCAAAAAAAAAAGGGGAACGGTTGTAGTCCCCGCCCCACCCGTGATTTATTATCAGTAAATAAAGTGAGCATGTGTGGCGCGGCGGCTTAGGCGGGGGGTTTGGGGGGAGGGTTACGCAACACGCCTGCTTCGCATTAAACCACCTCACATGTGGATCTACTCAGACACAAGGCTTTCACAAGTGTAACAAGAAGTTAGGCGCTAGAAGCCTAAGAAAAAAGCAACAACTAGACAAATAAAAAGGGACTTTTCAGTCACTTTTACTCTGGTCTGCAGAAAAAGTAAAAATAAGTAAATATGTAAATGAAAACGTCAGATACAGTATCATCCATCCATCCATTTCCTACCGCTTGTCCCTTTTGGGGTGGCGGGGGGTGCTGGAGTCTATCTTAGCTGCATTCGGGCGGAATGTATCTGTTAAGTTAACTAAAAACAACAACAACCCCCCCAAAAAAGGGTGTACACAATTAGTGCTTCAGCTATCTATTATTTAATGAAGTGATTAATTGATTGGTTTTGTTACATTAAACGAATACAACGGTCAAGACTTGGGCTGACGTGCACTGGACTGGACAATGCGCGAAAGTAACGACATGATTCGATTTTACTCAGAAAGGAACAAACAAAAAGGCGTGCACAAGGCGGAGAACAAACTTGGCAAAGCAAAGAAAAAAAAAAGTAGCAAAAAGGCAGAACTACGGACATAAAAACGAAAACTCTTACTGTGACGTGAAAAAAGGTGCATGGATAATGTCAGGGGTATCAAGAGTGATGTCGCCAGGCCGACTGCCTGGCAACCACAGGCTTAAATAATGGTGACATGATTAACACAGGTGCATGAGAGCAACTACAGGCTTAAATAATGGTGACATGATTAACACAGGTGCATGAGAGCAACTACAGGCTTAAATAATGGTGACATGATTAACACAGGAGCATGAGAGCAACTACAGGCTTAAATAATGGTGACATGATTAACACAGGTGCGTGAGAGCAACTACAGGCTTAAATAATGGTGACATGACTAACACAGGTGCATGAGAGCAACTACAGGCTTAAATAATGGTGACATGATCAACACAGGTGCATGAGAGCAACTACAGGCTTAAATAATGGTGACATGACTAACACAGGAGCATGAGAGCAACTACAGGCTTAAATAATGGTGACATGATTAACACAGGTGCGTGAGAGCAACTACAGGCTTAAATAATGGTGACATGACTAACACAGGTGCATGAGAGCAACTACAGGCTTAAATAATGGTGACATGATCAACACAGGTGCATGAGAGCAACTACAGGCTTAAATAATGGTGACATGACTAACACAGGTGCATGAGAGCAACTACAGGCTTAAATAATGGTGACATGATTAACACAGGTGCATGAGAGCAACTACAGACTTAAATAATGGTGACATGATTAACACAGGTGTGTGAATCCTAAACAAATCAGGTGCGTGAGCCCAAATGAATGAGGTGAACTATTTGGTCGTCACCGTCATGGTGACAAAAACAAACAAGAGTCCAAAACCCAAACAGAACATAACTAAACAATACGTGACCACACAGAACCAAAACTAACAAAAAGGCAGAACTACGGACATAAAAACGAAAACACTTACTGTGACGTGAAAAAACGTGCATGGATAATGTCAGGGGTATCAAGAGTATCAAGAGTGACGTTGCCAGGCCCACTACCTGGCAACTACAGGCTTAAATAATGGTGACATGATTAAAACAGGTGCATGAATCCTAAACAAATCAGGTGCGTGAGTCCAAATGAACCAGGTGAACTAATTGGTCGTCATTGTGACAAAAACAAACGAGTGCACAAAGAGTCCAAACCCCAAACAGAACATAAGTAAACAAAACGTGACCACAGTGAACAAACTTGGCTAAGAAAACAAAAACTAGCACAAAGGCAGAACTACGGGCATATAAACGAAAACACGTACTGTGACGTGAAAAAAACGTGCATGGATAATGTCAAGGGTATTAAGAGGGACGTCGCCAGGCTGACTACCTGGCAACTACAGGCTTAAATAATGGTGACATGATTAACACAGGTGCATGAGAGCAACTACAGGCTTAAATAATGGTGACATGATTAACACAGGTGCGTGAATCCTAAACAAATCAGGTGCGTGAGCCCAAATGAATGAGGTGAACTAATTGGTCGTCATCGTCATGGTGACAAAAACTAACAAGAGTCCAAAACCCAAACAAACTTAACTAAACAATACGTGACCACACAGAACCAAAACTAGCACAAAGGCAGAACTATGGACATAAAAACGAAAACACTTACTGTGACGTGAAAAAAACAAGCATGGATAATGTCAGGGGTATCAAGAGTGACGTTGCCAGGCCGACTACCTGGCAACTACAGGCTTAAATAATGGTGACATGATTAACACAGGTGCATGAATCCTAAACAAATCAGGTGCGTGAGTCCAAATAAACCAGGTGAACTAATTGGTCGTCATGGTGACAAAAACAAACGAGTGCACAAAGAGTCCAAACCCCAAACAGAACATAAGTAAACAAAACGTGACCACAGTGAACAAACTTGGCTAAGAAAACAAAAACTAGCACAAAGGCAGAACTACGGGCATATAAACGAAAACACTTACTGTGACGTGAAAAAAACGTGCATGGATAATGTCAAGGGTATTAAGAGGGACGTCGCCAGGCCGACTACCTGGCAACTACAGGCTTGAATCATGGTGACATGATTAACACAGGTGCATGAGAGCAACTACAGGCTTAAATAATGGTGACATGATTAACACAGGTGCATGAATCCTAAACAAATCAGGTGCGTGAGTCCAAATGAATCAGGTGAACTAATTGGTCGTCATGGTGACAGAAACAAACAAGAGTGCACAAAGTGTCCAAAACCCAAACAGAACATAACTAAACAAAACATGACAACAACACACTTTATCAATGCACAATGCACATTTTAGGGGAAATAATTGAAAGTGAAGTGAAATATATTTATATAGCGCTTTTCTCCGGTGACTCAAAATGCGTTACATCTCAATATGTTAATAATGACCGAATTAATTAATTACATGTTATAAAACTGTTGCATGTACTAATTCACAGATTCTAATTATTTCTATTATTAAAAAAAAAAGGTCAGTAAATGAATGTATAGATTTGTAAACGCTCTGAAGTGGGTAAAAGGGGGTAGGATTGAAATAAGTTACACAAATTATATAGTTATTAAAATATGAGCTCGAAGCCAAAGCAAAAAGTACACAAAAAATTGTCAACGGTATAAAATCGCATTGTTTTGTTTTTTTGCACTTTTCATACCACTTTTCGGTCATTTCAATTTCCACAAGTAGGAACCAAGTATATTTGTATTTCATCAGCTGCTTCCATTCAGGTCAGAATTAAAAAAACAAAAAAACAAAAACAAAATGTCACCTTTGATGAGTATCATTTTTGTTGATGGTTTAAAATGAACCGAGTATTGAAAAAGTTTAACACGCAAAATAGTAACAATGACTATAAAAATAACTAAAAGTGACCAAGGAAACCAAATAAATTAAATCAGACAAAAATAGTGACAAAGACTACAAAAATAACCAAGGTAAATGGTATACACAATGAAAAAAGTATCAGACAAAAATAGTAACACTGACTACAAAAATAACCAACATAAAAGGTATACACAATGAAAAAAAGTATCACACAAAAATAGTGACAATGACAAAAATATCCGAGGTAAAGGGTATTACACAACAAAAAATGTATCAGACAAAAATAGTAACACTGACTACAAAAATAACCAACATAAAAGGTATACACAATGAAAAAAAGTATCACACAAAAATAGTGACAATGACAAAAATATCCGAGGTAAAGGGTATTACACAACAAAAACGTTATAAGACAAAAATACTAACAATTACTACAAAAATAACCAGGCTAAAGAGTATACACAATGAAAAAAGTATCAGACAAAAATAGTGACGATGACTACAAAAATAACCAAAGTAAAGGGTATTACACAACAAAAAATGTATCAGACAGAAATAGTAACAATGACTACAAAAATATCCAAGGTAAAGGGTGTACACAAAAGAAAAGTATCAGAGAAAAAAAGTAACATTGACTACAAAAATATCCAAGGTAAAGGGTATACACAACAAAAACGTATCTGACAAAAATAGTAACAATGACTACAAAAATAACCAGGCTAAATGGTATATACATTGAAAAAAGTATTAGACAAAATAGTGACAAAGACTACAAAAATAACCAAGGTAAAGGGTATTAACAACAAAAAATGTAATAGTAACACAGACTAAAAAAATAACCAACATAAAAGGGTATACACAATGAAAAAAAGTATCACACAGAAATAGTGACAATGACTACAAAAATATCCGAGGTAAAGGGTAATACACAACAAAAACGTTATAAGACAAAAATACTAACAATGATTACAAAAATAACCAAGGTAAAGGTTATACACAATGAAAAAAGTATCAGACAACAATTGTGACAAAAAAAACAAGGTAACGAGTATACACGATGAAAAAAGTAATAGACAAAAACAGTAACAATGACTACAAAAATAACCAGGCTAAATGGTATATACATTGAAAAAAATATCAGACAAAATAGTGACAACGACTACAAAAATAACCAAGGTTAAGGGTATTACACAACAAAAAATGTATCAGACAAAATAGTAGCAATGGCTACAAAAATAACCAAGGTAAAGGTTATACACAATGAAAAAAGTATCAGACAAAAATTGTGACAAAAAACACCAAGGTAACGAGTATACACGATGAAAAAAGTAATGGACAAAAACAGTAACAAGGACTACAAAAATAACCAAGGTAAAGGTTATACACAATGAAAAAAGTATCAGACAAAAATTGTGACAAAAAACACCAAGGTAACGAGTATACACGATGAAAAAAGTAATAGACAAAAACAGTAACAAGGACTACAAAAATAACCAAGGTAAAGGGTATTCACAACAAAAACGTATCAGACAAAAATAGTAACAATGACTACAAAAATAACCAGGCTAAATGGTATATACATTGAAAAAAGTATCAGACAAAATAGTGACAACGACTACAAAAATAACCAAGGCAAAGGGTATTACACAACAAAAAAATGTATCAGACAATAACAGTAACAATGACTACAAAAATAACCAAGGTAAAGGTTATACACAATGAAAAAAGTATCAGACAAAAATTGTGACAAAAAAACAAGGTAACGAGTGTACACGATGAAAAAAGTAATAGACAAAAACAGTAAGTTTGACTACAAAAATAACCAAGGTAAAGGGTATACACAATTAAAAAGTATCATACAAAACCAGTAACAATGACTACAAAAATAACCAAGGTAAAAGGTAAACAAACAATCCAATACTACAATAGAGGACATGCTGTAAAATGATATTTATACTAACTAACTAACTAAGTAAGTAGTGTACTAGTACCTCAACAAAGATGATATTTGGAGAAGACTTCCCAGCCCTGCACTGCACCTCCACTAACGTTTTGAAAGTCTGTAGTTTTTTTGCATAATTTTTCGACTGACAAAAGACAAAGAAACCTTTGGACTTGTGCGCCAGGCGTACACAACACAACACAACACAACACAACACAGCAACAACTATTGCTGGAAATGCAGACAAAAAGATGATATTGCTGAAGAATCAGTAACAAGTCCAAGTCTACATGAAATAAACACAAAGTCAAGAATTGTGGCTGAAGGAAGGAATGGTTGCTATTGTTCAGCTAGCTGTGCAAACTTAATGTTACTTAATATTTTAAAAACACAACTTTGACATTGATATTATTCACATGTGAATAATGCTGTATAATAAACTGTATTTATATTATTCACCTGTGAATAATGCTGTACAATAAACTGTATTATATTCACATCTGAATAATGCTGTATAATAGCCTGTATTTATATTATTCACATGTGAATAATGCTGTATGATAGCCTGTATTTATATTATTCACATGTGAATAATGCTGTATAATAGCCTGTATTTATATTATTCACATGTGAATAATGCTGTATAATAGCCTGTATTTATATTATTCACATGTGAATAATGCTGTATAATAGCCTGTATTATTATTATTCACATGTGAATAATGCTGTAAAGTAGCCTGTATTATATTCACATGTGAATAATGCTGTATAATAGACTGTATTTATATTATTCACATGTGAATAATGCTGTATAATAGACTGTATTTATATTATTCACATGTGAATAATGCTGTATGATAGACTGTATTTATATTATTCACATGTAAATAACGCTTTATTATAGCATGTATTTATATTATTCACATGTGAACAATGCTGTATAATAGACTGTATTTATATTATTCACATGTGAATAAATGTATTTATATTATTCACATGTAAATAATGCTGTATAATAGACTATATTATTCACTTGCGGATAATGCTGTATTATAGACTATTATTCACATGTGAATAATGTTGTATAATAGACTGTATTTATATTATTCACATGTGAATAATGCTTTATAATAGCCTGTATTTATATTATTCACATGTGAATAATGCTGTATAATAGAATGGATTTATATTATTCACATGTGAATAATGCTGTATGATAGACTGTATTTATATTATTCACATGTAAATAACGCTTTATTATAGCATGTATTTATATTATTCACATGTGAACAATGCTGTATAATAGACTGTATTTATATTATTCACATGTGAATAATGCTGTATAATAGCCTGTATTTATATTATTCACATGTGAAAAACGCTGTATAATGGACTGTATTTATATTATTCACATGTGAATAATGCTGTATAATAGACTGTTTATATTATTCACATGTGAATAAATGTATTTATATTATTCACATGTAAATAATGCTGTATAATAGACTATATTATTCACTTGCGGATAATGCTGTATTATAGACTATTATTCACATGTGAATAATGTTGTATAATAGACTGTATTTATATTATTCACATGTGAATAATGCTTTATAATAGCCTGTATTTATATTATTCACATGTGAATAATGCTGTATAATAGAATGGATTTATATTATTCACATGTGAATAATGCTGTATGATAGACTGTATTTATGTTATTCACATGTGAATAATGCTGTATAATAGACTGTATTTATATTATTCACATGTGAATAATGCTGTATAATAGCCTGTATTTATATTATTCACATGTGAAAAACGCTGTATAATGGACTGTATTTATATTATTCACATGTGAATAATGCTGTATAATAGCCTGTATTTATATTATTCACATGTGAAAAACGCTGTATAATGGACTGTATTTATATTATTCACATGTAAATAATGCTGTATAATAGACTATATTATTCACTTGCGGATAATGCTGTATTATAGACTATTATTCACATGTGAATAATGTTGTATAATAGACTGTATTTATATTATTCACATGTGAATAATGCTTTATAATAGCCTGTATTTATATTATTCACATGTGAATAATGCTGTATAATAGAATGGATTTATATTATTCACATGTGAATAATGCTGTATGATAGACTGTATTTATGTTATTCACATGTGAATAATGCTGTATAATAGACTGTATTTATATTATTCACATGTGGATATTGCTGTATTATAGCCTGTATTTATATTATTCACATGTAAATAATGCTGTATGATAGACTGTATTTATATTATTCTCATGTGAATAATGCTGTATAATAGACTGTATTTATATTATTCACATGTAAAAAAATATCTAAGTTTTATTGTTTATTGTGAGCAAACTGTGGCGCCGAATTTCCCCCTGGGATAAATAAAGTACTTTCTATTCTATTGATGGTTGGTAGACTAAAGTATTGGGACACCTACAGGAAGTGGAACAAGAGAAAAATGAAACGCTACAAAGGAGAGTAGATGTCGTGAGGTCGGAAGTCACAGAAGTATTACAGCGTTGCCTAAAAATACACGCCATTAAACTGATGAGTCAGCGTGGTGATATTAGCGCTCCGTCATGTGGTCATCCTCTGCTCGGCGACACGTGACGACAGCAAAGCAGGACTCTCCCCACATTGGGGAATGGAAAAGTACACTTCAGAAGGTCTTCCACTCGCTCATCCAACACGTCAGAGACTTAAAAGGACTATCGGCAGGACCGGTCCCTGAAGGCATCACAACTCCGAATGAACACATGTGGGGGGGGGGGGAAAGGTGAAATAACTGAAAACATGTGTTGTATTCTGGTTTCTTTAAAGTAGCCACCTTTTGCTCTGATTTTGCACTGTTTTCAGTTATTTCACCTTTTTTTTTTGTGAAGTACATAACTCCACGTGTGTTCATTCATAGTTGTGATGTGACTATCTACAATGTAAATAGTCATCAAAATCGAAGGCGTGTACAAACTTTTGGACTGTCCTGTATATACGCAGGATAGGATTCGCTGTAAAATATATATATTCTTTGACAAAGTTGATATGATTGCATATACAACCTTAATACGAACTTTGGCGACACATAAAATGAGTTTCCTGCAAGTAGCATTATCACTGGAGGACGAGGAATAGCTAAACATGCTTCACTACACACCGTAGGAGGACACAATAGCTCACTGGCGTCACAATGTAAACAAACGCCAGGAGTGGATCTACACCTGACATCCACTGTAATGATACCAAGTACAGGCGCGTATCTAGTCGATACTACGATTACATCGATATTTTTAGCATCATTTAAAAAAAATATATATTACGTTTATAAACTCTGTAAATCCGTCCCTGGACACATGAGAACTTGGAATATGACCAATGTATGATCCTGTAGTTTCCTACAAGTAGCATTATCACTGGGGGACGAGGAATAGCTAAACATGCTTCACTACACACCGTAGAAGGACACAATAGCTCACCGGCGTCACAATGTAAACAAAAGCCTTGGGTGGATCTACACCTGACATCCACTGTAATGATATCAAGTACAGGCTGGTATCTTGTCGATACTACTATGATTACATCGATACTTTTTGGCATCATTTATTTTTATTTTTGTTAATAAACTCAGTAAATAGGTCCCTAGATACATGAGAACTTTGAATATGACCAATGTATGATCCTGTAGTTTCCTACAAGTAGCATTATCACTGGAGGACGAGGAATAGCTAAACATGCTTCACTACACACCGTAGGAGGACACAATAGCTCACCGGCATCACAATGTCAACAAAAGCCTTGGGTGGATCTACACCTGACATCCATCCACTGTAATGATACCAAGTACAGCCAAGTATCTAATCGATACTACTATGATTACGTCGATATTTCTTAGCATCATTTAAAAAATATATATATTATGTTTATAAACTCGGCAATTATGTCCCTGGACACATGAGGACTTTGAATATGACCAATGTATGATCCTGTAGTTTCCCACAAGTAGCATTATCACTGGAGGACGAGAAATACCTAAACATGCTTCACTACACACCGTAGAAGGACACAATAGTTCACCGGCGTCACGATGTAAACAAATGCCAGGGGTGGATCTACACCTGACATCCATTGTAATGATACCAAATACAGGCACGTATCTAGTCGATACTACTATAATTAAGTCGAAATTTTTAGGATCACATTTTCTTTTGTTTTTTAAAGTTTATATTTTGTTCATAAACTCAGTAAATATGTCCCGGACACATGATATCTTTGAATATGACCAATGTATGATCCTGTAGTTTCCTACAAGTAGCGTCATCACTGGAGGACGAGGAATAGCTAAACATGCTTCACTACACACCGTAGCTCACCGGCGTCACAATGTAAACAAACGCCAGGAGTGGATCTACACCTGACATCCACTGTAATGATACCAAGTACAGGCACGTATCTAGTCGATACTACTATGATTACATCGATATTTTTAGCATCATTTAAAAAAAATTTATATTACGTTTATAAACTCTGTAAATCCGTCCCTGGACACATGAGGACTTTGAATATGACCAATGTATGATCCTGTAGTTTCCCACAAGTAGCATTATCACTGGAGGACGAGGAATAGCTAAACATGCTTCACTACACACCGTAGGAGGACACAATAGTTCACCGGCGTCACGATGTAAACAAATGCCATGGATGGATCTACACCTGACACCCACTGTAATGATACCAAGTACAGGCGCGTATCTTGTCGATACTACTATGATTACGTCGATAGTTTTTGGCATCACAACATTTTTTTTCGTTTTTTAAAGTGTATATTATGTTTATAGACTCTGGAATTATGTCCATGGACACATGACAACTTCGTATATGACCAATGTATGATCCTGTAGTTTCCTACAAGTAGCATTATCACTGGAGGACGAGGAATAGCTAAACATGCTTCACTACACACAATAGCTCACCGGCGTCACAATGTAAACAAACGCCAGGGGTGGATCTACACCTGACATCCACTGTAATGATACCAAGTACAGGCACGTATCTAGTCAATACTACTATGATTACATCGATACTTTTTGGCATCATTTATTTTTATTTTTGTTTATAAACTTAGTAAATAGGTCCCTGGATACATGAGAACTTTGAATATGACCAATGTATGATCCTGTAGTTTCCTATAGGTATCATTATCACTGGAGGACGAGGAATAGCTAAACATGCTTCACTACACACCGTAGAAGAATACAATAGCTCACCGGCGTCACAATGTAAACAAAAGCCTTGGGTGGATCTACACCTGACATCCACTGTAATGATACCAAGTACAGCCAAGTATCTAATCGATACTACTATGATTACATCGATATTTCTTAGCATCATTTAAAAAATATATATATTATGTTTATAAACTCGGCAATTATGTCCCTGGACACATGAGGACTTTGAATATGACCAATGTATGATCCTGTAGTTTCCTATAAGTACCATTATCACTGGAGGACATGGAATAGCTAAACATGCTTCACTACACACCGTAGAAGGACACAATAGCTCACCGGCGTCACAATGTAAACAAAAGCCTTGGGTGGATCTACACCTGACATCCACTGTAATGATACCAAGTACAGGCGCGTATCTTGTCGATACTACTATGATTACGTCGATATCACAACATTTTTATTTGTTTTTTAAAGTTTGTATTATGTTTATAAACTCAGGAATTATGTCCCTGGACACATGAGAACTTGGAATATGACCAATGTATGATCCTGTAGTTTCCTACAAGTATCGTTATCACTGGAGGACGAGGAATAGTTAAAAATGCTTCACTACACACCGTAGCTCACCGGCGTCACAATGTAAACAAACGCCAGGGGTGGATCTACACCTGACATCCACTGTAATGATACCAAGTACAGGCGCGTATCTAGTTGATACTACTATGATTACATCGATATTTTTGAGCATCATTTTTAAAAAAAACGTATATTATGTTTATAAACTCAGTAAGTACGTCCATGGACACACGAGGACCTTGAATATGACCAATGTATGATCCTGTAACTACTTGGTATCGAATCGATACCTAAATGTGTAGTATCAACCAAAACTAATGTAAAGTATCCAAATAAGTGATTAGTACATTTATAGGACATGTTGAAGTATTAACAATGAACAAGATTAATGATACTTTTTTTTTACAGTTTGTCCTTTACAATGTAGACAAAATAATGTGTGGATAAATGACACAATATGTTACTGCATAGACTATTTAGGAACCTTTGTTTGTTTACTCGCTACTAAAAGACAAGTTGTCTATTTTATTTAAGGACTTAACTGCAATAATAAACATGTTTAATGTACCCTAAGATTTTTTTTTGGTTAAAATAAAGCCAATAATGACATTTTTTTTGTGGTCCCCTTTTATTTTGGAAAGTACCCAAAAGTATTAAAAATAATTTTGGTATCGCTACGACACAATTATGGTATTATTACGTATCCTTTTGTTGGACCAATGAATTAAAAATAAATAAAACTATTAGAGTTAAAAGTATAAGAAGTTGCCATATTCTGGAAATAACAGTGACCCACGGCTGTCATCAATCCATCACACAAAAAGTCTACAAAAAAAGGAAAAATATTCCGACAGGAAGCCTCCGAGCACCTTTTTTTTTTTTTTTTTTTTTTTAAACCTGATGGCATGTTGGAAGATATGTTTCAACTCGCAGTCCAAACGATTATCTCCCCTTACACGACTTGACAGCTGGAATCCTTCAAACCGTAGGGCCTTTTTTTCTTAAAAAACGACTGCTTCTGGACTAAAATCTTCCATCCGTCCAGCCATGTTCCTCGGCTTATCCGAAGTCGGGTCGCGGGGGCAGCAGCCTAAGCAGGGAAGCCCAGACTTTCCTCTCCCCGGCCACTTCTTCCAGTTCTTCCCGAGCCCAAACCATGAAGACCAGGGGCACTCACTTCCGACAAAGTCCGGTGCGGCTCACTCAGACCAAGACCATAGACACAAGCGCCAGTGGCGTCCTCGGCAGTGGACATTTCTATCCCCCCTCCCCCCCTCTACACAGCAAAAACTGAACTGTAAGTAAGATGAAACATCTCAAATAAGGCTGATATTTGATTATTTTATGTCTGATGAGATAATTCTTCTCACTCAGCAGATTTTATGATAGTTTTACTTGTTTTAAGATTGTTGCTGAGATTTGATCAGAATCAAAATCAGAAATATTTTATTAATCCCTGAGGAGAAATGAACATTTTCAGCACGATCACATTCAAGATCAGACAAACATTGCAGGGAGACAGAACAGGATCTAACATTACAGGGAGACAGAACAGAATCAGGGAGACAGAACAGGATCAAACATTATAGGGGGACAGAACAGGATCAAACATTACAGGAAGAGTTACCAGGATGAGGGAGACAGAACAGGATCAAACATTACAGGAAGACAAACCAGAATCAAACATTATAGGAAGACAGAACATAATCAGGGAGACAGAACAGGATCAAACATTACAGGAAGACGAACCAGGATGAGGGAGACAGAACAGGATCAAATATTATAGGAAGACAGAACATAATCAGGGAGACAGAACAGGATCAAACATTACAGGGGGACAAACCAGGATGAGGGAGACAGAACAGGATCAAATATTATAGGGAGACAGAACATAATCAGGGAGACAGAATGGGATCAAACATTACAGGGAGACAGGCCAGGATCAAAATATACAGGGAGACAGAACAGGATCAAACATTACAGGGAGACAAACCAGGATCAAACAATATAGGAAGACAGAACATAATCAGGGAGACAGAACAGGATCAAACATTACAGGGAGACAAACCAGGATGAAGGAGACAGAACAGGATCAAACATTATAGGGAGACAGGACATAATCAGGGAGACAGAACATGATCAAACATTACACGAAGACAAACCAGGATGAGGGAGACAGAACAGGATCAAACATTATAGGGAGACAGAACATAATCAGGGAGACAGAACAGGATCAAACATTAAAGGGAGACAAACCAGGATGAAGGAGACAGAACAGGATCAAACATTATAGGGAGACAGAACATAATCAGGGAGACAGAACAGGATCAAACATTACAGGGAGACAAACCAGGATGAGGGAGACAGAACAGGATCAAACGTTATAGGGAGACAGAACATAATCAGGGAGACAGAACGGGATCAAACATTACAGGGAGACAGGCCAGGATCAAAATATACAGGTAGACAGAACAGGATCAAACATTACAGGGAGACAGAACAGGATCAAACATTACAGGCAGACAGAACAGGATCAAACATAACAGAGAGACAAAACAGGATCAAACATTACAGGGAGACAGAACAGGATCAGGGAGACAGAACAGGATCAAACATTACAGGGAGACAAACAGGATCAAACATTACAGGGAAACAGAACAGGATCAAACATTACAGGGAGACGGAACAGGATCAAACATTACAGGGAGACAGAACAGGATCAGGGAGACAGAACAGGATCAAACATAACAGGGGGACAGAACAGGATCAAACATTACAGGGAGACAGAACAGGATCAGGGAGACAGAACAGGATCAAACATTACAGGGAGACAAACAGGATCAAACATTACAGGGAAACAGAACGGGATCAAACATTACAGGGAGACAGAACAGGATCAGGGAGACAGAACAGGATCAAACATAACAAGGGGACAGAACAGGATCAAACATTACAGGGAGACAGAACAGGATCAGGGAGACAGAACAGGATCAAATATTACAGGGAGACAAACAGGATCAGACATTACAGGGAGACAGAACAGGATCAAACATTACAGGGAGACAGAACAGGATCAGGGAGACAGAACAGGATCAAACATTACAGGGGGACAGAACAGGATCAAACATTACAGGGAGACAAACAGGATCAGACATTACAGGGAGACAGAACAGGATCAAACATTACAGGGAGACAGAACAGGATCAAACATTACAGGGAGACAGATAGGATCAAACATTACAGGGAGACAGAACAGGATCGCGGGAGAAAAAATGTTTTCAGTCTAAGGCTGGGCCAAGGGGGGAAAACAATCTCATAGCCATAGCACACATAAGCAAGTGTGTAAGAGGGAGACATCAAATAACACAAAGGACATTAAAATATATTCAAAGAATCAGCCAGACATTACTACATCCATCCATCCATCCATTTCCTACCGCTCATCCTTTTTGGAGCTGGAGCCTATCTAAGCTGCATTCGGGCGGAAGGCGGGGTTACACCCTGGAAAAGTCGCCAACCTCATCAGCTACAAAAATTAAAAAATAATTAAAAAATGTAATGAAATCGGTCTAAGCCTGGGCCCCTGGAGAGGGGTCCAGACTGTAAGCCAAGGGGAAAAAACCCTCATAGCCATAGCACACATGTGTGTAAGAGGGAAACATCAAATAACACATTAATTTGGGTTAATTGAGGTTTGATACTTGCAATCCAAATATTATTGTTCTATTAGCAGATCATTTTGCTTAGTTTCTAATTTTTCCCTTTTTTTTTCTTGTTTTTAAACACAGAATTTTTGCAGTGTATTTCTTTGTCAAGAATTTTAATAATCCCTCTCTAACGTCAACTGCGCAGGACGTTATTCGGACACTGTTCCCAATTCGGAGGCACAGAGAAAAACTTGTTTGAAAGGTTGGCGCGTGCCAGCAGCGGGGAAAGCGAGGCGGGTGTTGTTGATATGAGAAGCAGATGTGAAGTATGCAAGGAAAAACAGACAAAAGTGCGGGTGGAAAAAAAAACCCCACCTGCAAGCCATGAATGGACGCTTCACCTACCATGGATTTAAAAAAAACGACACCTTCCTGTGAGGACCTCCGCTTGAGAGAATGATTAATAAGTCCAAAGTGTGGTATTCCCGATGACCGGACAGACAGTTCCTCAGCTTATGACGGCCGTCTGGCAGCCGGCACACACTAAAAACAGTCATAACAAGCTCCGCCCACCTGTCTGATCCCACACCCGCCAGCTCACACACACACACACACACACACACACCCCGACTGACTCACGGCGACAGCATTGACGCTCCTGCGCCGACTTTACTCACGCAGGATCGGGAGAAGGTCAAATAAAAGCCACCAGTGCCTCCATGGAAATGCCCCCCCCTCTCTACCTCAAAGAACTGCTCACCTCCCAAATCCTGCACACGACACCTCCTCCAACTTCCAAAGACAAAGCTACGGGCTATGGCAGACCGGGCTTTCTGCTCCGCCGTTCCCAGTCTGTGGAACGCTCTCCCTGACCACCTGAAGGCACCACAGACTGTGAATGCTTTTAAAAAAGGGCTTAAAAACCCTCCTTTTCTTTTTCTGTGCACTTAAGGTTTTATTACGTACGTATAAAATACTACACGGCCTAGCTCCAGCCTATCTTGCTGATTTGATATGTCCCGCCAAGAAATCTGCGTTCAAATAACTCCGGCTTATTAGTAGTTCCCAGAGCAAAAAAAAAAAAAACTCTATAGAGTGTTTTCTATGGGAGTGGGCGGGGCTTGTTTTCAGAGCAGCCAGTCCCAAAAAACGCAAGAGTCAGCAAGCAATGCGGAAACAAATTTGTACAACAAAGTTCTGCATAAAAGTGATAATATATCATATTGTAGTTTTTTTTTTTATCATGGATGAGCTGGTCTGAGAAGTAAAAAATGTTCATATGTTGTTAATATTCAGTGTTTTATCGTTCATACATAATATTGTAAATAACATTGTGTTTATTTTCGTACATATTTATTTTGTACAACAAAGTTCTGCCTAAAACTGCTAAAAAAAATATTAAACTTTGCATTAAAATGTTGCTGTTTGTTACATTTTTGTTGTGTTTTGCTTGATTTTAAAAGATACACAACTGTGGAGGAGCTGGTCTGAGAAGTAAAAAATGTTCATATGTTGTTAAAATTCAGTGTTTTATTGTTCATAGATAATATTTTTAATCCCACTGTCTTTATTTTTGTATTTATTGACTTTTTTACAACAAAGTTCTGCATAAAAGTGGTAATAATATTGTGGGTTTTTCTTATTACAGTTTGCACTAAAATGTTGCTGTTTGTTACATTTTTGTGGTGTTTTGCTTGATTGTAAAAGATACACAACTATGGAGGAGCTGGTCTGAGAAGTAAAAGATGTTCTTATGTTGTTAATATTCAGTGTTTTATTGTTCATAGATAATATTGTAAATCCCACTGTCTTTTATTTTCTTATTCATTTTATACAACAAAGTTCTGCATAAAAGTAATAATATATCATAGTGTAGGTTTTTTTTGTTACACTTTGCAGTAAAATTTTGCTGATTGTTACATTTTTGTTGTATTTTGATTGATTTTAAAAGATACACAACTATGGAGGAGCTGGTCTGAGAAGTAAAAAATGTTCATATGTTGTTAATATTCAGTATTTTATTGTTCATAGATAATATTGTAAATCCCACTGTCTTTATTTTCCTATTTATTTTGTAGAACAACATTCTGCATAAAAGTAATAATATATCATATTGTAGTTTTTTTTTTTATTAAACTTTGCAGTAAAATTTTGCTGTTTGTTACATTTTTGTTGTATTTTAAATGATTTTAAAAGATACACAACTGTAGAAGAGCCGGTCTGAGAAGTAAAAAAATATTCATATGCTGTTAATATTCAGTATTTTATTGTTCATAGATAATATTGTAAATCCCACTGTCTTTATTTTCCTATTTATTTTGTAAAACAACGTTCTGCATAAAAGTAATAATATATCATATTGTAGTTTGTTTGTTTTTTAATTAAACTTTGCAGTAAAATTTTGCTGTTTGTTACATTTCTGTTGTATTTTAAATGATTTTAAAAGATACACAACTATGGAGGAGCCGGTCTGAGAAGTAAAAAATATTCATATGTTGTTAATATTCAGTGTTTTATTGTTCATAGATAATATTGTAAATCCCACTGTCTTTATTTTCCTATTTATTTTGTAAAACAACATTCTGCATAAAAAGTAATAATATATCATATTGTAGTTTTTTGTTTTTTTTTATTAAACTTTGCAGTAAAATTTTGCTGTTTGTTACATTTTTGTTGTATTTTAAATGATTTTAAAAGATACACAACTATGGAGGAGCCGGTCTGAGAAGTAAAAAATATTCATATGTTGTTAATATTCAGTGTTTTATTGTTCATAGATAATATTTTTAATCCCACTGTCTTTATTTTCATATTTATTGACTTTTTACAACAAAGTTCTGCATAAAAGTGGTAATAATATTGTGGGTTTTTCTTATTACAGTTTGCACTAAAATGTTGCTGTTTGTTACATTTTTGTGGTGTTTTGCTTGATTGTAAAAGATACACAACTATGGAGGAGCTGGTCTGAGAAGTAAAAGATGTTCTTATGTTGTTAATATTCAGTGTTTTATTGTTCATAGATAATATTGTAAATCCCACTGTCTTTTATTTTCTTATTTATTTCATACAACAAAGTTCTGCATAAAAGTAATAATATATCACATTGTAGGTTTTTTTTGTTAAACTTTGCAGTAAAATTTTGCTGATTGTTACATTTTTGTTGTATTTTGATTGATTTTAAAAGATACACAACTATGGAGGAGCTGGTCTGAGAAGTAAAAAATATTCATATGTTGTTAATATTCAGTGTTTTATTGTTCATAGATAATATTGTAAATCCCACTGTCTTTTATTTTCTTATTCATTTTATACAACAAAGTTCTGCATAAAAGTAATAATATATCATAGTGTAGGTTTTTTTTGTTACACTTTGCAGTAAAATTTTGCTGATTGTTACATTTTTGTTGTATTTTGATTGATTTTAAAAGATACACAACTATGGAGGAGCTGGTCTGAGAAGTAAAAAATGTTCATATGTTGTTAATATTCAGTATTTTATTGTTCATAGATAATATTGTAAATCCCACTGTCTTTATTTTCCTATTTATTTTGTAGAACAACATTCTGCATAAAAGTAATAATATATCATATTGTAGTTTTTTTTTAAATTAAACTTTGCAGTAAAATTTTGCTGTTTGTTACATTTTTGTTGTATTTTAAATGATTTTAAAAGATACACAACTGTAGAAGAGCCGGTCTGAGAAGTAAAAAAATATTCATATGCTGTTAATATTCAGTATTTTATTGTTCATAGATAATATTGTAAATCCCACTGTCTTTATTTTCCTATTTATTTTGTAAAACAACGTTCTGCATAAAAGTAATAATATATCATATTGTAGTTTGTTTGTTTTTTAATTAAACTTTGCAGTAAAATTTTGCTGTTTGTTACATTTCTGTTGTATTTTAAATGATTTTAAAAGATACACAACTATGGAGGAGCCGGTCTGAGAAGTAAAAAATATTCATATGTTGTTAATATTCAGTGTTTTATTGTTCATAGATAATATTGTAAATCCCACTGTCTTTATTTTCCTATTTATTTTGTAAAACAACATTCTGCATAAAAAGTAATAATATATCATATTGTAGTTTTTTGTTTTTTTTTATTAAACTTTGCAGTAAAATTTTGCTGTTTGTTACATTTTTGTTGTATTTTAAATGATTTTAAAAGATACACAACTATGGAGGAGCCGGTCTGAGAAGTAAAAAATATTCATATGTTGTTAATATTCAGTGTTTTATTGTTCATAGATAATATTTTTAATCCCACTGTCTTTATTTTCATATTTATTGACTTTTTACAACAAAGTTCTGCATAAAAGTGGTAATAATATTGTGGGTTTTTCTTATTACAGTTTGCACTAAAATGTTGCTGTTTGTTACATTTTTGTGGTGTTTTGCTTGATTGTAAAAGATACACAACTATGGAGGAGCTGGTCTGAGAAGTAAAAGATGTTCTTATGTTGTTAATATTCAGTGTTTTATTGTTCATAGATAATATTGTAAATCCCACTGTCTTTTATTTTCTTATTTATTTCATACAACAAAGTTCTGCATAAAAGTAATAATATATCACATTGTAGGTTTTTTTTGTTAAACTTTGCAGTAAAATTTTGCTGATTGTTACATTTTTGTTGTATTTTGATTGATTTTAAAAGATACACAACTATGGAGGAGCTGGTCTGAGAAGTAAAAAATATTCATATGTTGTTAATATTCAGTGTTTTATTGTTCATAGATAATATTTTTAATCCCACTGTCTTTATTTTCGTATTTATTGACTTTTTACAACAAAGTTCTGCATAAAAGTGGTAATAATATTGTGGGTTTTTCTTATTACAGTTTGCACTAAAATGTTGCTGTTTGTTACATTTTTGTGGTGTTTTGCTTGATTGTAAAAGATACACAACTATGGAGGAGCTGGTCTGAGAAGTAAAACATGTTCTTATGTTGTTAATATTCAGTGTTTTATTGTTCATAGATAATATTGTAAATCCCACTGTCTTTTATTTTCTCATTTATTTTATACAACAAAGTTATGCATAAAAGTAATAATATATCACATTGTAGGTTTTTTTGTTACACTTTGCAGTAAAATTTTGCTGATTGTTAAATTTTTGTTGCATTTTGATTTATTTTAAAAGATACACAACTATGGAGGAGCTGGTCTGAGAAGTAAAAAATGTTCATATGTTGTTAATATTCAGTATTTTATTGTTCATAGATAATATTGTAAATCCCACTGTCTTTATTTTCCTATTTATTTTGTAAAACAACGTTCTGCATAAAAGTAATAATATATCATATTGTAGTTTTTTTTTAATTAAACTTTGCAGTAAAATTTTGCTGTTTGTTACATTTTTGTTGTATTTTAAATTATTTTAAAAGATACACAACTATGGAGGAGCCGGTCTGAGAAGTAAAAAATATTCATATGTTGTTAATATTCAGTGTTTTATTGTTCATAGATAATATTGTCAATCCCACTGTCTTTATTTTCCTATTTATTTTGTAAAACAACGTTCTGCATAAAAGTAATAATAGATCATATTGTAGTTTTTTTTTTTTTATTAAACTTTGCAGTAAAATGTTGCTGTTTGTTACATTTTTGTTGTATTTTAAATGATTGTAAAAGATACACAACTATGGAGGAGCCGGTTTGAGAAGTAAAAAATATTAATATGTTGTTAATATTCAGTGTTTTATTGTTCATAGATAATATTCTACATTTTGGGTGTCCCATTCAGTAAAAAACGGTAAAATTCCATTACGTTTTTTTCGTGGTGGTCTGTCGTAGCTTTTTTTTTTTTTTTTTTTTTTTTTTTTTTTACACTTCTACAAGACATTGTGACTTTTTGGTCTTGGTGTTCCTGAAAAAAAGGGACACCAACACATAGTGTACAGCAAATTTTTACCGCTAAATGTGTATATATCATTTATACACACATACACATTGGCCCCCGCCCAGACACACTTTTTCTCACAATGTGGCCCCCCTAGTTGAAATATTTGCCATATATACATATGCTATCAGTATTGCATGTAAATTATTTTATTAAAGACTTATGTAAAATCAACAATAACTAAAAACGCACTAGAAATCCATATTCAGGTTTCAGGACGGGGGGGGGAATCGACAAAAAAATGACATCAGAAGGTTGCCTACAGCCACACCTCGTATTAGTTAGTTACCGATAGTCGAGTGTATTTATTGTGGCGTTCTAGTCGTGACAGGTGGACATTTTGAAAGAAGTCGTTAAAGGTGTTTGTGAAGTTCCTATGTGGCACAACGCTAAAAACGCCAGCTTGCGCAATGGCACCAAATATCATAGCTGCAGGCGACGCTATGTCGGTGTTGCACAACAGATCATTATTGGCCTCCTACACGGCTGTTGAAATAAACGTTGCTGTGTTGTGGAAGCACTTCACTTTTGTTTCGTGGATTTTTTACATATACATGTACCAAAAAAAATATCAAATGCAAATCAAATTAAAGCTGCAAGCAGCGTTGGTCCGGTCCGCCTTTGGCCGCTGCCAAGCCCTGGTCTAAGTCAGACCTACATAGAGGTCTTTGTTTCATGTCTCTACGACATTCCTAACAGAAGTTACAAGCAGTTTTGTCTGGGTTTTTTCCTAGGGGGCGCTGGAGCGCAATTTTTACTTTTGGGGTTTGTTTTTTTATTAGATGGCAATTTTCGCCAGTCCTGATGTGTGTGTAGAATTTGGTGAGTTTTGAAGCATGTTAAGGGGGTCAAATTACAGATCAGCGTTCATGGATGTTGTTGATAAATGGCTTTCGCTTTGCATAGTAGAGCTTTAACTTGCACTTTGAAGCATTTTAAGGGGGTCGAATTACAGCTCAAAGAGGCAAAAATTAAATTTTTTAGGAAACTTTGCGCAGGGGTTCTTTGAAGGCGCGTAAAATCAAAACCGGAGCAGTAATCAAAACTTTGTTGGATAGTTTTAATCAAAAGGGTTCAATCTCTCTGCTGTGCGAGTTTGAAGCCGAAACGACAAACGCACTCGGAGGAGTTTACGTTTGAAAAAGGTGACGGGTTTTTACAGAACTTTTATTTTGAAGGGGTAATTTTTAACTTCCTGTTGATTTTTGCCGAAGGATGTCAATCATCTTAAATGTAGTTCTAAGTGAGACCTACATAGAAGTTTTTGTTTCATGTCTTTCCGGCATTCCTACTGGAAGTCACAAGCAATTTTGTTTGTGTTTTCTTCCTAGGAGCAGTTTTTGCTGTGTTTTATTCAAAAATTGCGCTAGAGCGCATTTTTTAATTTTCGGGTTTAGTTTTTTTCATTAGATCGCAATTTCTGCCAGTACTGATGTGTGTGCCAATTTTGGTGAGTTTTGAAGCATTTTAAGGGGGTCAAATTACAGTTAAAAAAGGCAAAAATAGCATTTTTTGCGAAAATTATGTATTGAAGGGGTTTTTGCCAACTTTTTGTTGATTTTTGCCCGAGAAAGTAAAATTATGAATTGTAGGTCTAAGTCAGTTCTACATAGAAGTTTTTGTTTCATGTCTCTACGACATTCCTAACGGAAGTTATGAGCAGTCTGTTGTTGTTGTTTTTTCCTAGGGGGCGCTAGCGCGCAATTTTCATTTTTGGGGTTAGGTTGCTTAATAACTTGGGAAGGTTTGCTATACCGACGTGTGTCTCAAATTGGAGTCATTTTGCAATGGGCCAAGGACCCTTAATAGGAAATACAATGATTTGCAAATCCTTTTCAAAATATATTCGCTTGAAAAGACTGCAAATACAAGATATTTAACGTTCGACCTGGAAAACAGTTATTTTTTGCAAATATTAGGAATTTGATGCCCGCGACAGGTTTAAAAAAAATGGCACAAGTGGCAAAAAAGACAGACAGTTGAGGAATGCTCATCAAACACTTATTAGGAACATCCCACAGGTTGACAGGCTAATTGGGAACAGGTGTAAAAGCAGCTTCCGTGAAATGCTCAGTCATTCACAAACAAAGACGGGGCTTGTTTGTGACAAAAAAATTGTCGAACAGTTTAAGAACAACATTTCTCAACCAGCAATTGCAAGGAATTTGTGCGTAATATCATCAATAGGTTCAGAGGAATCACTGCACGTAAGCGACGATGTTCGCGATCTTGGATCCCTCAGGCGGTACTACATCAAAAAGCGACACCGGCATGTAAAGGACATCACCACATGGGCTAAGGAACACTTCAGGAAACCACTGTCGGTAACTACAGTTGGTCGCTACATCTGTTCAGCGCAAGTTACAAAATGATCAACATATATCAACAACACCCAGAAACGCCGCCGGCTTCTCTGGGCCTGAGCTCGTCGAAGATGGACTGATGCCATGTGGGAAAAGTGCTCTGTGGTCTGATGAGTCCACATTTCAAATTGTTTTTGGAAACTGTGGACGTTGTTGTGTCTTCCGGACCAAAAAAGGAAAATAACTATCCGGATTGTTCTGGGCAGAAAGTTTAACAGCCAGCATTTGTGATGGTTTAGGGGGCGGGGTATTAGTGCATAAGGCATGGGTAACTTACACATCTGTGAAGGCACCATTAATGCTGAAAGGTACATACAGGTTTTGGAGCAACATACACCATATAGCCAAAAAAATGTACACTGTGGACGCTGTCTTTGCTCGGCAGTAAGTCTTTGCTGTCGTCCAGCATTCTCTTTTTGTTTACTTTGTAGCTAGTTCAGTTGTAGTTTCATTCTGCATAGCCTTCCCTAAGCATCAATGCCTTTTTTTAAGGGCACTCGCCTTTAGTTTATTTTTAGTTTAAACATTAGACATTTTTTTACCTTCACCCTGCCTCCCGCTGTTTCCGACACTGACAAAGCAGTTAGCTACCGGCTGCCACCTACTGTTATGAAAGAGTATTACACGGTTACTCAACAAAGCATCATTTGCAGACTATAATTACTGGTTTGCAAAAAATATTTTTAAACCATCCATCCATTTCCTACCGCTTGTCCCTTCTGGGGTCGCTGGAGCCTATCTCGGCTGCATTCGGGCGGAGGACCTCGTACACCATGGACAAGTCGCCACCTCATTGCGGTATTTTTAACCCAAATATGTGAATTTATATAATCTCCCACAGCACACCAGACTGTATTTCACGGCACACTAGCGTGGGTCACGTCTACGGGATCATGTTTTGTTTTGGTCTTGTTCGGTTTGGTTTTTTTTGGACAATCAGTTCCTTTTTTTGCACTTCCTGTTTTGTTTTGTTACCACAGCAACTCAGTTTTCACCTTGTCCTTATGCCACGCCCCTGTCCTCATGTCTCACACCTGTTTGCACTAATCACCTGCATTATTTAAACCTTTAGTTGCCAGGTGCTCAAGCCTGGCGACTTTACCTCAACTTCCCTCATGCCATGCCTGGCTTATCATTCTGTCCATGCCACGTAAGTTTTTTTTATGTCTCAGTTATTGAATTTGGGTTTTGTTTTTTTCCATAGTCATGCCGTATTGCTAGTTTTTGTTTTATAGCCAAATTTTGTACTTCCGCCCTCGAGCGCGCCTTTTGTTTGCTTCCTTTGTTTGTGGAAAAAAATATGTACCTTCATTCATGCCTTGCTCGTGCCAACTTTCCTATGCATCGGAAAAAACAAACTATCCCATAGTCCAAGTCTTGAAAGCGTGTCGCGGCACAGTGGTTGATAAAACAATGATTTACACAATAATAATAATAATACATTTTATTTGTTAAAAGCACTTTACATTGAGCAAACAACCTCAAAGTGCTACAGTGTATTAACAAATAAAAAAAATATTAATACAAATAAATAAAATATAAAAACTAGAACAGCCTAATAGCTAGAACTAGTGTGCATATATCTATAAAAAGGCCTTTTGAAAAAGAAGGGTTTTGAAGCTTTTTTTAAAAGCATTCACAGTCTGAGGTGCCCTCAGGTGGTCAGGGAGAGCGTTCCAGACTGGGAGCGGTGGAGCAGAAAGCCCGGCCTCTCATAGTTCGTAGCTTTGTCCTCGGAGGTTGGCGGAGGTTACGTCGTCTACTTAATCCAACGTGCCAACTTCACTGTAACATCAAGTGTCGATATCAACCCATGAGGCTGCAACACGTATCGATTTTAGGCCGTATCGTCCCTCCCTAATTCCATACAATTCCAATAAAAACAATTTGGACGTGACGTAATACCCAACTTCAACCTTGTGGTCCAAGATAGGGGGGCTCAGTCAGACCTGGTCTTTTGTTTCAGGGGGGGGCTAATCCCGCTGGAGTCCATGTAAATCCTCGCAATTAGCTCGCTCGCAAAAACAAGGGGAGAGGGGGGGCGAGTTTGAATCCATGCCCCCCCACTGTCAGTCTTAATTACAACCGGCTACTTTTTAAAGGAGTGGAGGGCGGCAGTACAATTACCCTGAAGGATTACCCCGCCCCCCCCCCCCCCCCCCCCCTCGACGCCATTGTTGTGTGCGTGTGTGTGTGTGTGAGGGAGGGTGAAGGGGGGGACGTGACCCGAGCTTGGCACGTACCCCCCCCAGTGAGAAGCACCATTGGCGTTCATGCCGCCGTGGTCACCAAGGCCGAGGGGTGCACGCCGGCGTTTGACGAAGCTGCATTTTTTTTTTATGCAGGGGGGGGGGGCTAGTTATCTTAACCCCGGCCGGGGGCCGGTCTTAAGAACCCTGATGAGCGGGCCCATATAAGGAGCGTTTTCATTGGAGCATCAGTCAGGTAGCCTCTTCCTGTTATTGCCTGTCTGTCGCAATGCTTCCTGGCTGGGGGGGGGTCAACTGGCATCCCTGGCAACCAAACCCCCCCCCCCCCCCCCAAGCCCCCGCCATGTTTACACATCATATATAACATACGGTGGAAGCGTTGTGCTTGCAAAAAAAAAAACACGCACAATGCTTCAGCTCCCGTTGGATGTGCTATAAATAGAAATAATCTGTTCCGGGATCAAACTGTCACCGTGTACAAAACTGTACAGGCCGTGGTCTGAGTCGGCTGGGCAACCAAAACCCTCAAAAGGAGCCATCATGGACCAAAGATACAAAAAAAAAAGAACTAATCTGTCTGGAGCTGCAATACATTTAGAAATGACTTTAATAAAAGTCTTATATAAGTGTTATAATAAAGGCAACACATGATGTAAGTGTCTATATTAGCCTACTATCAAAATGACTTTACAGGTCTTATATAAGTGTTATAAAAAAAGCAACACATGATGCAAGTGTCTATATTAGCCTACAATCCAAATTACGTTAAAAGTCTTATATAAGTGTTGTAATGAAGGCAACACATGATGTAAGTGTCTATATAAGTTATATTAGCTGTCAAAACGACTTTAAAAGTCTTATATAAATCTTATAAGGAAGGCAACACATGACGTAAGTGTCTATATTAGCCTACTATCAAAACGACGTTAAAAGTCTTGTAAAAGTGTTATAATGAAGACAACACATGATGCAAGTGTCTATATTAGCTACATTAGCCTACTATCAAAATGGCTTTAAAAGTCGTGTTTAAGTGTTATAATGAAGGCAACACATGATGTAAGTGTCTGTATTAGCCTACTATCAAAATTACGTTAAGTTTTATATAAGTGTTATAAAGAAGGCAACACATGATGTAAGTGTCTATAATAGCCTACTATCCAAATTACGTTAAAAGTCTTATATAAGTGTTATAATGAATGCAACACATGATGTAAGTGTCTATATTAGCCTGATATCAAAATGACTTTAAGGCTTACAAAAGTGTTATAATGAAGGCAACATATGATAAGTGTCTATAAAAGTTATATTAGCTGTCAAAATGACTTTAAAAGTCTTATAAGGAAGGCAACACATGACGTAAGTGTCTATATTAGCCTACTATCAAAATGATTTTAAAAGTCTTATGTAAGTGTCATAATGAAGGCAACCCATGATGTAAGTGTCTATATTAGCCTACTATCAAAATGACTTTAAAAGTCTTATATAAGTGTTATAAAGAAGGCAACACATGATGTAAGTGTCTATAATAGCCTATTATTAAAATGACTTAGAAAGTCTTGTAAAGAAGGCAACACATGATGTAAGTGTCTATATTAGCCTACTATCAAAATGATTTTGAAAGTCTTATGTAAGTGTTATAATGAGGGCAACACATGATGTAAGTGTCTATATTAGCCTACTATCAAAATGACTTTAAAAGTCTTATATAAGTGTTATAATGAAGGCAACATATGATACAAGTGTCTATATTAGCCTACTATCAAATTACGTTAAAAGTCTTATCTAAATGTTATGATGAAGGCAACACATGATGTAAGTGTCTATAATAGCCTACTATCAAAATGACTTCAAAAGTCTTATAAAGAAGGCAACATATTATGTAAGTGTCTATATTGGCCTACTATCAAAATTACGTTCAGTCTTATATAAGTGTTATAATGAAGACAACACATGATGTGTCTATAATAGCTATAATATTAATATTATGTTAAGTTACCGACACTACTAAAGCTACGTGAGCTACATGCTAACATTACATTTTAATATGTTAAAATGGCAACACTAACATAGCTACATGCTAACACTACATTTTAATATGTTAAAATAGCAACACTAACATAGCTACATGCTAACACTACATTTTAATATGTTAAAATAGCAACACTAACATAGCTACATGCTAACACTGCATTTTAATATGTTAAAATGCCAACACTAACATAGCTACATGCTAACACTACATTTTAATATGTTAAAATAGCAACACTAACATAGCTATGTGAGCTAATTGCTAACACTACATTTTAATATGTTAAAATAGCAACACTAACATAGCTACATGGTAACATTACATTTTTATATGTTAAAATAGCAACACTAACATAGCTACGTGAGCTAAATGCTAACACTACATTTTAATATGTTAAAATGGCAACACTAACATAGCTACATGCTAACACTACATTTTAATATGTTAAAATGGCAACACTAACATAGCTACATGCTAACACTACATTTTAATATGTTAAAATAGCAACACTAAGATAAGCTACATGCTAACACTACATTTTAATATGTTAAAATAGCAACACTAACATAGCTACATGCCAACATTACATTTTAATATGTTAAAATGGCAACACTAACATAGCTACATGCTAACATTACATTTTAATATGTTAAAATAGCAACACTAACATAGCTACATGTTAACACTACATTTTAATATGTTAAAATGGCAACACTAACATAGCTACATGCTAACACTACATTTGAACATGATGTCACCAGAGTATATTAACGGAAGAACAACAGAAACTTACAACTCCGTCGACTGTAACCGACCGATGCATCGTTAGCAGAGTTGTATTTTCGTGCGTGTAGCAAAGCCTGCTATCTGAGGTGTGGCACTAGACTGTCCGAGGTGTGGCACTAGAGTTTTTGAGGTGTGGCACTAGACTGTCTGAGGTGTGGCACTAGACGGTCCGAGGTGTGGCACTAGACTGTCTGAGGTGTGGCACTAGACGGTCCGAGGTGTGGCACTAGACTGTTTTTCCTTCTCTTCCCTCCAACAAAGATCATGCTGGGCGTTGATCAATGACATCACTTTGACATAATAAAAGACCTTTAAGACCACGTCCAGCATCACTTGTTGCACTTTCCATTCCGCAGCTGGCCTGCGGGCAAAGTGCAAACTCCTTTCCTTCTGAGGGCCGCCAGGTTTACGTAACACGTGCGTGTTCAGGCGCTGCACGCCGTCAGCTGTCAGCTGTCAGGTGTGTCACGGCGGGGAGCAGAGTCGTCATCGGCGGCTGGAAAAATACTCAACTTCCTGCGATTAGTGTTCAGAGCGCGGTGTGACGGGGCGAGGGGCGTTTGGGGCGCTTGTCGGAACACGACCAAGTGGCCCGGGTCCAAACCCACATTTTTAAAAACAAGTAAAACATTGTTTTGTTTTGTTTTAATTTATTTTTGTAACATTTTGGATCTTAAAAATTGTCAGTACCAATATTTTTGTACCAACATGTATTTCCATACTTTTCTAAATAAAGGGGATAACAAAAAATGGCATTATTGGCTTTATTTTAGCAAAAAAAACCATCTCATTTTGTCAATATTATAAAGGACAAACTGTAAAAAATTATTATCAACTTATTCAGTAACATATTGTGTCATTTATCTACCTATTTTGTCAGCATTATAAAGGACAAACTGTAAAAATTGATTAACTTATGCAGTAACATATTGTGTAATTTTTCTACCTATTCTTTTGTCAACATTGTAAAGGACAAACTGTAAAAATGGATGATTACTTTTGCAATAACATATCGTGTCATTTATCTACCTATTATTTTATCAACATTATAAAGGACAAACTGTAAAAATGGATTATTAACTCATACAGTAACATATTGTGTCATTTATCCAACTATTATTTTGTCAACATTATAAAGGACAAACTGTAAAAATGGGTTATTAATTTATGCAGTAACATATTGTGTCATTTATCTACCTATTATTTTGTCAACAGTAAGGACAAACTGTAAAAAATTGATTATTAACTTATGCAGTAACATATTGTGTCATTTATCTACCTATTATTTTGTCAACAGTAAGGACAAACTGTAAAAAATTGATTATTAACTTATGCAGTAACATATTGTGTCATTTATCTACCTATTATTTTGCCGGCAGTAAGGACAAACTGTAAAAAATGATTATTAATCCACTTAGTGTCCACCGGGGGCCGGTACTTTTTAGATCACGGTATAGTACCGAATATGATTCATTACTACCGCGGTACGATACTAGTACCAACCTATATTTTTTATTTTACAATATTCAAACTGTGCGTAATGTTACGGCGACCAAAACTATTAAATATAACTGTTAAATAAAACCTTGTTTTTAATGAAGACTTAAGCCTACTACGCTACGGTATTTACCTGTTGGTCATTCAGGTGGTCATTGGAGCGCCAAGTGTTTTCTGAGATGGTAAAACGTTTGAGAAAAAACTGCTGGCATATTTCTTTGAAAAATGTTTGAGAAACTTTTTATAATTTTTTTGGGGCGATGACAGACACAAAAAAAACAAATTCAAGATGACAAAAAAAATCCCTCCAGTTTGAAAATGTGTTTGTTTGTTTAACTTATATTAAAATTGTTTGAGTGTTCAGCCTATTTTTGCACTTGCACGAAAGTGTTTAAATTCCTTTTACACTTGTAATAGTGTTAAACGTCTTTTAAACTTGTATGATAGTGTTTAACTTATTTCTGCACTTGCACCAAAGTCTTTAAATTCCTTTTATACTTGTTATAGTGTTAAACTTCTTTTAAACTTGTATGACAGTGTTTAACTTATTTTTGCACTTGCACAAAAGTGTTTAACTTCCTTTCACACTCGTAATAGTGTTTAACTTATATTAAAATTGTATGAGTGTTTAGCCTATTTTTGCACTTGCACGAAAGTGTTTAAATTCCTTTTATACATGTAATAGTGTTAAACGTATTTTAAAGTTGTATGATAGTGTTTAACTCATTTCTGCACTTGCACAAAAGTCTTTAAATTCCTTTTACACTTGTAATAGTGTTTAACTTACATTAAAATTGCATTGAGTGTTTTACTTGTTTTTGCACTTGCATGAAAGTGATTAACTTCCTTTCACACTCGTAATAGTGTTTAACTTATATTAAAATTGCACTTGTACGAAAGTGTTTAAATTCCTTTTAAACTTGTAATAGTGTTAAACTTCTTTTAAACTTGTATGACAGTGTTTAACTTATTTTTGCACTTGCACAAAAGTCTTTAAATACCTTTTACACTTGTAATAGTGTTTAACTTATTTTTGCACTTGCACGAAAGTGTTGAACTTCCTTTTAAACTTGTAATAGTGTTTAACTTACATTAAAATTGCATTGAGTGTTTAACTTGTTTTTGCACTTGCATGAAAGTGTTTAACTTCCTTTCACACTCGTAATAGTGTTCTACTTACATTAAAATTGTATGAGTGTTTAGCCTATTTTTGCACTTGCATGAAAGTGTTTAAATTATTTTTACACTTGTAATAGTGTTAAACTTCTTTTAAACTTGTATGACAGTGTTTAACGTATTTCTGCACTTGCTCAAAAGTCTTTAAATTCCTTTTACACTTGTAATAGTGTTTAACTTATTTTTGCACTTGCACGAAAGTGTTGAACTTCCTTTTAAACTTGTAATAGTGTTTAACTTACATTAAAATTGCATTGAGTGTTTAACTTGTTTTTGCACTTGCACGAAAGTGTTTACTTCCTTTCACACTCGTAATAGTGTTCTACTTATATTAAAATTGTATGAGTGTTTAGCCTATTTTTGCACTTGCATGAAAGTGTTTAAATTCCTTTTACACTTGTAATAGTGTTAAACGTCTTTTAAACTTGTATGATAGTGTTTAACTTATTTCTGCACTTGCACAAAAGTCTTTAAATTCCTTTAACACTTGTAATAGTGTTTAACTTATTTTTGCACTTGCACGAAAGTGTTGAACTTCCTTTTAAACCTGTAATATTGTTTAACTTACATTAAAATTGCATTGAGTGTTTAACTTGTTTTTGCACTTGCATGAAAGTGTTTAACTTCCTTTCACACTCGTAGTAGTGTTCTACTTATATTAAAATTGTATGAGTGTTTAGCCTATTTTTGCACTTGCATGAAAGTGTTTAAATTCCTTTTACACTTGTAATAGTGTTTAACATCTTTTAAACTTGTATGATAGTGTTTAACTTAATTCTGCACTTGCACAAAAGTCTTTAAATTCCTTTTACACTTGTAATAGTGTTTAACTTATTTTTGCACTTGCACGAAAGTGTTGAACTTCCTTTTAAACTTGTAATAGTGTTTAACTTACATTAAAATTGCATTGAGTGTTTAACTTGTTTTTGCACTTGCATGAAAGTGTTTACTTCCTCTTACACTTGTAATAGTGTTTATCCATCCATCCATTTTCTACCGCTTATTCCCTTTTGGGATCACGGGGGGCGCTGGAGACTATCTCAGCTACAATCGGGCGGAAGGCGGTGTACACCCTGGACAAGTCGCCAACTCATCGCAGATAAAGTGTTTAACTTATATTAAAATTGCATTGAGTGTTTAACTTGTTTTTGCACTTGCATGAAAGTGTTTAACTTCCTTTTACACTTGTAATAGAGTTTTTACTTATATTAAAATTGCATTGAGTGTTTAACTTGTTTTTGCACTTGCATGAAAGTGTTTAAATTTATTTTACACTTGTAACAGTGTTTAACTTATATTAAAATTGTTGCACTTGCATGAAAGTGTTTAAATTCCTTTTACACTTGTAACAGTGTTTAACTTATATTAAAATTGTATGACAGTGTTTAACTTATTTTTGCACTTTTATGGAAAATGTTTAACTTCTTTTTACATTTTCAGTCAAGTGGTAAAACTTCCTTTAAAATTGTATGATAGTGTTTGTTTAGAGGGAAGTCTGGGCTTCCCTGCTTAGGCTGCTGCCCCCGCGACTCGACCTCCAATAAGCGGAAGAAAAATGGATGGACGGGTGGATTTTTTGGCGATGACGGACACACAAAAAAAAAATAATTCAAGATGAAAAAAATGTGATGAGGCGGTGATTTGCCCCAATGCAGCTGTGATAGTCTCCAGCGCGACCCCCAAAAAGGGACAAGCGGTAGAAAATAGATGGAAAACAAAAAATCCCTTCAGTTAGAATTTTTTCCTGGTTCCAAAATGTGGTCACCCTGCCAAACTAGGAGTCCTTCACCAGGACCTCCTGGTACCTAACAAATACGTCAAAGGGAGCACGCCGCTTCAGCATGACCACGTCAGCGTCGTTAGGTGAGATTTTCAGCGGCGGCGGGACAAAAATGTCAAAAAGGTCAAGTCTGGGTCAGGAGAAGGTGCGAAAGCAGGAGAATCCAAACGTGAAAGACGTAAAGAGGGCGAGTGTGTGACGGCGTGGGGTTATTATTGCAGCCAGCTGGCTGGAGGGAAGGGCCGGTTGCCATGGCGAGCCCAACCTCAGGACTTGCCCGGTCGCGTCCCGCCGAGACTCGCAGGACCGGCAAGCTGGGACTGGCACTTCATCTTTAAAACTCGCAGCAAAATAGTCGAAAAAGGTAAGATGTCAACAAACTGCACGAGGAGGGAGGAGTCAATTAGGTCAAGCGCTGAGGGGGCGTGGCCTACGGAATCAAACAAGGGCCATTCTTGCCATTGTGGAGGGATGGCCACAAATAAACTACCAAATGTCACCTGATTGCCCGAACCCATAAACACATTATAACGAATAAACACATTATAACGGGACTGTCTGTGAATGGAGATTGCATTGTCATTCCAGCACCGGACAGTAGATGGCATCATAACTCTGCCTCTTCACTCCTCACATGCACTGTGCCTTCCTTCCATACATCCATTTTATACCACTTGTCCCTTTCGGGGTGGCTGGAGCCTACATCAGCTGCATTCGGGCGGAAGACGGTGTACACTCTGGACAAGTCGCCACCTCATCGCAGGGCCAACACTTATAGACAATATTCACACAAGAGGGCCGTGTCTTTGGCGGTGGGAGGGGCCTATCCCCAGGTGCGCGTCTTTGGTGGTGGGAGGGGCCTATCTCCAGGTGTGTGTCTTTGGAGGTGGGAGGTGCCAATCCCCAGGTGCGCATCTTTGGAGGTGGGAGGGGCCTATCCCCAAGTGCGTGTCTTTGGAGGTGGGAGGGGCCTATACCCAAGTGCACGTCTTTGGCGGTGGGAGGGGCCTATCCCCAGGTGCGCATCTTTGGTGGTGGGAGGGGCCTATTCCCAGGTGCGCATCTTTGGTGGTGGGAGGGGCCTATTCCCAGGTGCGCATCTTTGGTGGTGGGAGGTGCCAATCCCCAGGTGCGCATCTTTGGAGGTGGGAGGTGCCAATCCCCAGGTGCGCATCTTTGGAGGTGGGAGGTGCCAATCCCCAGGTGCGCATCTTTGGAGGTGGGAGGGGCCTATTCCCAGGTGCTCATCTTTGGAGGTGGGAGGTGCCAATCCCCAGGTGCGCATCTTTGGAGGTGGGAGGTGCCAATCCCCAGGTGCGCATCTTTGGAGGTGGGAGGGGCCTATTCCCAGGTGCTCATCTTTGGGTGTGGGAGGGGCCTATCCCCAGGTGCGTGTCTTTGGAGGTGGGAGGGGCCTATCCCCAGGTGTGTGTCTTTGGAGGTGGGAGGGGCCTATCCCCAGGTGTGCGTCTTTGGAGGTGGGAGGGGCCTATCCCCAGGTGCGTGTTTTGGAGGTGGGAGGGGCCTATCACCAGGTGCGCGTCTTTGGAGGTGGGAGGGGCCTATCGCCAGGTGCGCGTCTTTAGAGGTGGGAGGGGCCTATCGCCAGGTGCATGACTTTGGAGGTGGGAGGGGCCTATCTCCAGGTGCGCATCTTTGGAGGTGGGAGGGGCCTATCTTGGAGGTGGGAGGGGCCTATTCTCAGGTGCGCATCTTTGGAGGTGGGAGGTGCCAATCCCCAGGTGCGCATCTTTGGAGGTGGGAGGGGCCTATCCCCAAGTGCGTGTCTTTGGAGGTGGGAGGGGCCTATACCCAAGTGCACGTCTTTGGCGGTGGGAGGGGCCTATCCCCAGGTGCGCATCTTTGGAGGTGGGAGGTGCCTATCCCCAGGTGCGCATCTTTGGTGGTGGGAGGGGCCTATTCCCAGGTGCGCATCTTTGGAGGTGGGAGGTGCCAATCCCCAGGTGCGCATCTTTGGAGGTGGGAGGGGCCTATTCCCAGGTGCACGTCTTTGGCGGTGGGAGGAGCCTATCCCCAGGTGCGTGTTTTGGAGGTGGGAGGGGCCTATCAAAAGGTGCGCGTCTTTGGAGGTGGGAGGGGCCTATCGACAGGTGCGCGTCTTTAGAGGTGGGAGGGGCCTATCCCCAGGTGCGCGTCTTTGGAGGTGGGAGGAAGCCGGAGTACCCAGAGGGAACCCACGCCGTCGCGGCGAGAACATGCAAACTCCACGCCCCAGAAAGATCCCGAGGATCGAACCCAGGACTACTCAGGACCCTCGTATTGTGACGTAAGTGCACTAACCCCTGTGCCAGCGTGCCACCCGGAAACAACAACATTTATTCAGTCAAGCGGTGAGGGGGCGTGGCTTACAGACGCAAACAAGGGCCATTCGTGCAATAAAAATAAACTAAATGCAACCTGCTAGCCCGAACCCATCCATCCGTTTACTACCGCTTGTCCCGTTCGGGGTTGCTGGAGCCTGTCTCAGCTGCACTCGGGCGGAAGGCGGTGTACACCCTGAACAAGTCGCCACCTGGTCACAGGGTCAACACAGATAGACAGACAACATTCACACACTAGGGACCATTTTAGTGTTGCCAATCAACCTATCCCCATTAACACATTATAACGGGACTGTCTGGGAATGGAGATTGCATGTCATTCCAACGCCGCACAGTAGATGGCATCATAACTCTGCCTCTTCACTCCTCACATGCACTGTGCGTGGGGCCGGGCGATACTACGAATACACTCGATATATCGCAGGTTTGTCTCTGTGCGATACAGAAAATGACTAATGTGATATTGGAGTATACGTTCTCAAGCAGTTGCTTTTAGCTGTGGGCGTTTCTCAGTCTTTGTCGTCGCACCTTCGTACATACGTTACATAATATACACACACACACACACACACACACACACACACACACACACACACACATATATGTATGGAAATATATACACACATATCCACACATAGCTACATATACATACATTAAATATACATGCACACACACACACACACACACACACACACACACACACACACACACACACACACACACACACACACACACACACACACACACACACACGCGCAGGCAAGGAGCAGACCACCATAGTGAAGCGCGGCAGCTTCAAAGTACTAATTGATATAACAGTCCAGTGGACACACACAAGAGACCCCCACACCCCTCAGAGAGTCTTAGTCCTCCACATGACCCTGCAGTGAGGCCGGGACCAGGAAGTCAACCAGGGAGGGGGGGTTGTCATGCAGAGACCACTTGTACTTGGTGCTAGAAGCTAATAAAGTGAGCGGTCCTTGGTCAATGGCCAATATGTCATAATAATAATAATCATCCACAATCATCCAGTTGGACATACTTCATTGAGAATAGTCAGTGTTCAGCTTGTATAGAAGTCAACAATATCTGCCAGACACAGTGTTCCAAGTGTGTGTGTGTGTGAGAGAGAGAAAGACCACCATTCTTATCATCCAACACTTCCTCATCCATCTTGGACCTGGAACTCTCTTCTTCACTTCCTCTTGGATGTAAAATTCCTTCCTTACGTCCTTCCTTCCTTCCTTCCACCTCTTGGACAACAAAGTATTTCCTTTCTTACATAATTCTCTTGGACGTCCTTACTTCCACCTCTTGGACATGAAACTTCCTTCTTTGATCCTCTTGGACATGGAACTTCCTTCCTTCTTTGATCCTCCTGGACGTGGAACTTCCTTCCTTCTTTGATCCTCCTGGACGTGGAACTTCCGTCTTTGATCCTCCTGGACATGGAACTTCCGTCTTTGATCCTCCTGGACATGGAACTTCCGTCTTTGATCCTCCTGGACGTGGAACTTCCTTCTTTGATCTTCCTGGACGTGGAACTTCCGTCTTTGATCCTCCCGGACGTGGAACTTCCTCTGTTATCCTCCTGGACGTGGAACTTCCTTCTTTGATCCTCCTGGACGTGGAACTTCCTTCTTTGATCCTCCTGGACCCATGGAACTTCCTTCTTTGATCCTCTTGGACATGGAATTTCCTTTCTTTCTTCCTTCCTTACTTGAGCCTTCTAGACATGAAACTTCCTTCTTTGATCCTCTTGGACATGGAACTTCCTTCTTTGATCCTCCTGGACATGGAACTTCCTTCTTTGATCCTCCTGGACATGGAACTTCCTTCTTTGATCCTATTGGACATGGAATTTCCTTTCTTCCTTCCTTACTTGAGCCTTCTAGACATGAAACTTCCTTCTTTGATCCTCTTGGACATGGAATTTCCTTTCTTCCTTCCTTGAGCCTTCTAGACATGAAACTTCCTTCTTTGATCCTCCTGGACATGAAACTTCCTTCTTTGATCCTCCTGGACATGGAACTTCCTTCTTTGATCCTCTTGGACATGGAATTTCCTTTCTTCCTTCCTTACTTGAGCCTTCTAGACATGGAACTTTCATCTTTGAGCCTCATGGACATGGAACTTCCTTTTTTCCTTTGATCCTCTTAGTCATTAAACTACCTTCCTTTACTTACTTGACCTCCTTGGACATGGAATTTTCTTCCTTCCTGGATCCTTCTAGAAATGGAACTTGCGTCCTTTCTTGATCGTCTTGGACACAGAAATACCTTCCTTAATCATTTTGGACATGAAACCGCCTTCCTCACTTACTTGACCCCCTTGGACATGCAACTTTCTTCCTTCCTGGATCTTTCTAGACATGGAACTTCCTTCCTTGACCCTCTTGGATACAGAACTACCTTCCTTAATCGCCTCGGACATGAAACTATCTTCCTTTACTTACTTGACTTCCTTGGACTTAGAACTTTCTTCCTTCTTGGATCCTCTTGGACACAGAACTACAAACCCCGTTTCCATATGAGTTGGGAAATTGTGTTCGATGTAAATATAAACGGAATACAATGATTTGCAAATCCTTTTCAACCCATATTCAGTTGAATATGCTACAAAGACAACATATTTGATGTTCAAACTCATAAACATTTTTTTTTTTGCAAATAATCATTAACTTTAGAATTTGATGCCAGCAACACGTGACAAAGAAGTTGGGAAAAGGTGGCAATAAATACTGATAAAGTTGAGGAATGCTCATCAAACACTTATTTGGAACATCCCATAGGTGTGCAGGCTAATTGGGAACAGGTGGGTGCCATGATTGTGTATAATAGCAGCTTCCCAAAAAATGCTCAGTCTTTCACAAGAAAGGATGGGGTGAGGTACACCCCTTTGTCCACAACTGCGTGAGCAAATAGTCAAACAGTTTAAGAACAACATTTCTCAAAGTGCAATTGCAAGAAATTTAAGGATTTCAACATCTACGCTCCATAATATCATCAAAAGGTTCAGAGAATCTGGAGAAATCACTCCACTTAAGCCGCAGGGCCGGAAACCAACATTGAATGACCGTGACCTTCGATCCCTCGGACGGCACTGTATCAAAAATCGACATCAATCTCTAAAGGATATCACCACATGGGCTCAGGAACACTTCAGAAAACCACTGTCACTAAATACAGTTGGTCTCTACATCTGTAAGTGCAAGTTAAAGCTCTACTATGCAAAGCGAAAGCCATTTATCAACAACATCCAGAAACGCCGCCGGCTTCTCTGGGCCCGAGATCATCTAAGATGGACTGATGCAAAGTGGAAAAGTGTTCTGTGGTCTGACGAGTCCACATTTCAAACTGCTTTTGGAAATATTCGGCATAGTGTCATCCGGACCAAAGGGGAAGCGAACCATCCAGATTGTTATCGACGCAAAGTTGAAAAGCCAGCATGTGTGATGGTATGGGGGTGCATTAGTGCCCAAGGCATGGGTAACTTACACATCTGTGAAGGCGCTGTTAATGCTGAAAGGTACATACAGGTTTTGGAACAACATATGCTGCCATATGGACGCCCCTGCTTATTTCAGCAAAATGACTGACCGGGTAGGAGAAAGGGTCTTACCTTTGAGGCCCTGCGGCGGTCAGGACACTCCGGATGCTGGCACACCACCCAGTCTTCCTCCTGGACTGGCTTGTCATCTGCAGTAAGGACAAAAAGACTGTGTTGAACGTGAGCGCGACTTCTTTGGGGGAGCTGTAAAAAAAAAACAAAAAAAAAACACAGTCGCCGCCGTTGTTTACGCCCGGGAAAAGGACGAGCGCGGCAGGGGCCGGGGGAGTGCAGGCGAGCGATAATAGCGATGCAAGGGTAAACACGAGCCGAAGGGGGCGAGCTAATGGGAGGACATCAGAAGGGACATGAATAATGGGCGACGGGACAGGAAGAAAATGGAGCAAAAAAAAAAAAAAAGGGAGAGGAAAGCCTCATCCTGCTTTCTTTAGCAAAGTGCACTCGCTGCAACAAATCACTGCAGCCCGGACTTTGTGTTTGCATGTGCTCACACTTCTAGTGCACTACTTGGTGGTCTCTTTGTTATTGTTCATTAAACACATGCATTGGTCCGTCCCATACATTCTTTTATTCATGGCAACACATCACTGATACGTCTGGGCCGCCATATATGTCGCGCTCATAAAACATATTATAAAGCACAGGTGTCAAACAAGAACCAGATGTGGCCCGCCACTTTGTTTTATTTGGCCCTCGAAAGCCTGCAACAATAAAGTACTGTAACTGTTCTTACTAAATGAATTATTTTCTATTTTTGTAGATAAAAAAATATATACGTACTCCATGTAGTCGCAAATTATGTTAACCTAATTATGCAAAAATATATGCCCAATTGTAGCTGAGATAGGCGCCAGCCCCCCCCTCGTGACCCCGAAAGGGAATAAGCGGTAGGAAATGGATGGATGGATATATGATGAAACATTCAAACCATTATTTTTAAATAGAAACACATACTAATAATATTGATATCAAAGCAAGTTATCCATTAAATTGTGCGATGTAAAAGCAGCAATGCATTTCATGAGAAAATGGTAAAATTTACTGTGGTTTTTACAGCATTTTTCTCTAAACTGAATTTTTTTTTAATTAATTTTATGTCTATTTTTTACTGTAATAAACTGTGGTGGCGTTTTGGCATTTACAGTCCATCCATTTTCTACCGCTTATTCCCTTTCGGGTTTGCGGGGGGCGCTGGCGCCTATCTCAGCTACAATCGGGCGGCAGGCAGGGTACACCCTGGACAAGTCGCCGCCTCATCGCAGGACCAACACAGGTAGACAGACAACATTCACACTCACATTCACACACTAGGACTGTGGCATTTACAGTAATACACCAAAAGTCTACACTTGTTTTAAAAACAAAACAAAACTGAGAACATTTTACTGTAAAATACTATTTTGCACAAGTAGATTATTTTTTAAACTAAAATGTAAAAAAATATATGGGTAAGTTGCATTAATTTCACCTCAAAATGTAGTGTGTATTATTGGAGACAGAAAAACAGTACTGCTGTTTTTATGGTTTAAAAAAAAAAAAAAAAAGGCAACTCGGGTGCCAACATTTTACTGTAAAATTGCAATTTTTTCTATTTACAGTAAAATGTAACTGTAAAATACTATTACACAATTTTTCATGCATTTTATTAGGAGATTTTTTTAAACTAAAATGTAAAAAAAAAAATGGTAAGTTGCGTTAATTTCACCTCAAAATGTAGTGTATATTACTGGAGATGGAAAAACAGTACTGCTGTTTTTATGGTAAAAAATATATATATATAAAAAAAAGGCAGCTCGGGTGCCAAAAATTTTACTGTAAAATTAAATTTTTTTTCCGTTTACAGTAAAAAAAAAAATTGTACAGGAATTTTGGCAAATGAGCTGCCTTTTTTGCCAGCATTTTTCTCTAAACGACAAAAAAACTTTTTTTTAAGTGTAATAAACTTTGGTGGCGTTCTGGCATTTACAGTAATACACCTAAAGTATACACTTGTTGATTTGCGGTTTAAAAAAAAACAAAAAAACTGTAAAATACTATCACACAATTTTTAATGCATTTTATTAGTAGATTTTTTTTCAAACTAAAACGTAAAAAAAAAAAAGGTAATTTGCAATAATTTCACCTCAAAATGTAGTGTATATTGCTGTTTTTATGGTTTAAAAAAGGCAGTTCGGGTGCCAAGATTTTATTGTAAAATTGCATTTTTTTCTATTAACAGTAAAAAAAAATATTTTTTTAATTTTACAGGAAAATTCTGGCAAATGAGCTGCCTTTTTTTTGCCAGCATTTTTCTCTAAACTGTAATAAACTGTGGTGGCTAAACTGTAATAAACTGTGGTGGCGTTTTGGCATTTACAGTAATACACCGAAAGTTTACACTTGTTAAAACAAATAAAAATTAAAAAAATTAAACATTTTACTGTAAAATACTATTTTTAAAACTATAATATATAAAAATACATGGTAAGTTGCAATAATTTCACCTCAAAATGTAGTGTATTTTACTGGAGATGGAAAAACAGTACTGCTGTTTGTATAGTTAAAAAAAAAAAAAATGCAGCTCGGGTGACAAAAATTTACTATAAAATAGAATTTTTTTCCATTAACAGTAAAAAAAAAGTTTTAATTCATCCCCAATGTGTTATATCGGGTTCAGGTCAGGACTCTGTGCAGGCCAGTCAAGTTCATCCGCACCCGACTCTGTCATCCACGTCTTAATGGACCTTGCTTTGTGCACAGTCATGTTGGAAGAGTCAGCGGCCCGCTCCAAACCGTTCCCACAAGGTCGGGAGCATGGACTTGTCCAAAATGTTTTGGCCTCCAGGAGCCTTTAAAGTTCCTTTCACTGGAACATGAGCAATGGGTATGACAACCTTAAAGGCCTACTGAAATGAGATTTTCTTATTCAAACGGGGATAGCAGGTGCATTCTATGTGTCATACTTGATTATTTCGCGATATTGCCATATTTTTGCTGAAAGGATTTAGTAGAGAACATCGACGATAAAGTTCGCAACTTCTGGTCGCTAATAAAAAAAGCCTTGCCTTTACAGGAAGTAGCAGACGATGTACGCGTGACGTCACGGGTTGTGGAGCTCCTCACATCTGAACATTGTTTACAATCATGGCCACCAGCAGCGAGAGCGATTCGGACCGAGAAAGCTTTGATTTCCCCATTAATTTGAGCGCGGATGAAATATTCGTGGATGAGGAAAGTGAGAGTGAAGGACTAGAGAAAAAAAAAAAGACGGCAGAGCGATTCATGTTATTAGACAAATTTACTACGATAATTCTGGAAAACCCCTCATCTGTTTATTGTGTTACTAGTGTTTTAGTGAGATTATATGGTCGTAACTATACAACCTGAAAGTCGGAGGGGTGTGGCCACGGGTGTGGTGACCGCCAGTGTCTCCGAGGGAAGCCACGTTTCTCGACGAGGCGAAGGCAGCCGTTGGGGCCGGACTGAGATACATATTTTTTTTCCCTCCTCCACGGTGTAAGCATCTGACGGTCGGGGGCAAGAGAGTCCGCAGCTGCCTCTTTGACAGGTGCAGGAGGAACAACGCAAGCTCTCCGCTCATGTCTACGGTTAGAGCCGACTTATTACCATCATTTTCTCACAGAAACCTGCCGGTTGACATGTGGTCGGGAACCATGTTCGCTTGACCGCTCTCTTCCATAGTAAAGCTTCACCGTCATCTTTTGGGAATGTAAACAAGGAAACACCGGCTGTGTTTGTGTTGCTAAAGGCGGCCGCAATACACCGCTTCCCACCTACATCTTTCTTCTTTGACGTCTCCATTATTAATTGAACAAATTGCAAAAGATTCGGCGACACAGATGTCCAGGATACTGTGGAATTATGCGATCATGTTGAAAAGGATTAGTTCCACTTTTGCTCAGCTGACAGCGTGGTCCGCGTTCACCCTTCAGGACTAGACCCCACTTGCAGGTGGACCGAGACCTATCTCTGAGGTGGTCTCTGTCCCCTCTCAACTCCGTTTGGCCTCGTTCTGGGACCCTCTTAACCACAAGGCCACCGAGCAGGTTTGTGATGCCATGCCTAAGAAGAACATCACCACAGAGTCTGCGTCTCCCCCCCCCCCTCCCCGAGAGGAATGATGAGACATGGACACTTTTAGGCCAGTTTAAAAAAAAATTACAAAATAAAAGACCCGAGGCGGTGTTGCAAATAGGCCGTCACTTGATGAGTCACGGCGCCACCAGCGGGTCAGAGGACACGCACGCTGACCACGGGCCACCCCGCAGGGACGACCTGTCCAAAGTGGACTCCCTCAAAGGCTAAGGCAGCACATTTTTAACATGTAGGGTACTTTATTTTGGCGGGCAGGAAGCTTGAAGCTGGCTTCGGACTACAGCAACCCGCTTCTTGCCGGGACCCCCAGCAAGAACATCCAGAAGCTGCAGAGTGCAGAAATACGACCGCGTCACACCGGTTCTCAAATCCCTTCACTGGTGTCCTGTTCCACTCAAGATTTAAAACAAAGTCTCCCTACTAACTCGCCGGTGCCTCCAAAGAACTGCTCACCCCCAAATCCTCCACACGACACCTCCACTCCGGACAGGCTAACCCCCTCCAACCTCCAAGGAAAAAGCTCCAAACTTTTTGCTCCGCAGCTCCCAGTCTGTGGAACGCTCTCCCTGACCACCTGAGGGCAACACAGACTGTTGATGCTTTTAAAAAAGGCTTAAAAACCCTTCTTTTCTAAAAAAAGTATATATAAATATATGTATATTAGGACTGCGAATCTTTGGGTGTCCCACGATTCGATTCAATATCAATTCTTGGGGTCATGATTCGATAATATATCGATTTTTTTCTACTCTCCCATGTGAATCCTTTCTTTAAGGACGTCTGCTTTATAGTCGCATTTGTTGGAACTGGGGGAAAAATAAGAGTCTGCTTTAAAAACGTAGAGTCGTTCCCAGGCGTTAAACTGAACTCAACAAAATTTAGTCCTTTCGACCGGAAGCAGAAGTGCTGTTCGGTCTTTCAGCCATCCATAGCGTTTCTACTCTCTCTTGTGAATGTTTTCTTTTAAGGACATCTGCTTTATTTATTTGTAAATTCCGGACTATAAGTTGCTACTTGGGCAGCATGGTGGCACAGGGGTTAGTGCATGTGCCTCACAATACGAAGGTCCCGAGTAGTCAATCAATCAGCAATGTTAATTTACACAGCCCTAAATCACAAGTGTCTCAATGGGCTGCACAAGCAAAAACGACATCCTTTCAACCGGAAGTAGAAGTGTCATTCGCTCTTTCAGCCATCCATAGCGTTACTACTCTCCCTTGTGAATGCTTTCTTTAAGGACGACTGCTTTATAGTCGCATTTGTTGGAACTGGGGGAAAAATAAGAGTCTGCTTTTAAAACGTAGATTCGTTCCCATGCGTTAAACTGAACTCAACAACATTTAATCCTATCGACCGGAAGTAGAAGTGCCGTTCGGTCTTTCAGCCATCCATAGCGTTCCTACTCTCCCTTGTGAATGGTTTCTTTTAAGGACGTCTGCTTTATAGTCGCATTTGCAAATTCCGGACTATAAGATGCTACTTGGGCAGCATGGTGGGACAGGGGTTAGTGCATGTGCCTCACAATACGAAGGTCCCGAGTAGTCAATCAATCATCAATGTTTATTTACATAGCCCTAAATAACAAGTGTCTCAATGGGCTGCACAAGCAAAAACGACATCCTTTCAACCGGAAGTAGAAGTGCCATTCGGTCTTTCAGCCATCCATAGCGTTTCTACTCTCCCTTGTGAATGTTTTCTTTTAAGGATGTCTACCTTATAGTCGCATTTGTTGGAACTGGGGGAAAAATAAAGGTCTGCTTTAAAAACGTAAAGTCGTTTCCAAGCGTTAAACTGAACTCAACAACATTTAGTCCTACCGACCGGAAGTAGAAGTGCCGTTCGTTCTTTCAGCCATCCATAGCGTTTCTACTCTCCCTTGTGAATCTTTTCTTTAAGGACTTCTGCTTTATAGTCGCATTTGTTGGAACTAGGGAAAAATAAGAGTCTGCTTTAAAAACGTAAAGTCGTTCCCAGGCGTTAAACTGAACTCAACAACATTTGGTCCTTTCGACCGGAAGTAGAAGTGTCATTCAGTCTTTCAGCCATCCGTAGCGTTTCTACTCTCTCTTGTGAATGGTTTCTTTAAGGACTTCTGCTTTCTAGTCGCATTTGTTGGCCCTGGGGATCGATATTGAACAGTATAGAAAACGTATAGTGCGATACGATTTTCAGCCCTAACTCATCCTACTTTATGTTTCCATTTGTTTACGTCTTCTTAAATATTAGCCAGCAAGTCAATAAAAGCGTGTTACACGTAACACGCCAAATGTGGCAAGTCGGCGGTCCACGTCAGACTATATTCTTCCCACGCACGTTACCTGCGGCCGCAAAAACACGCGACAACGTCACGGCGTGTGTGTTTTGGCGGGCGGAGGCAGCGACAGGCGGATGTTTGGCCCTCGCTTCTTCCTCCACATGTTGGTGGGGAATGTTGGGAATGTGACACACTTCCATTTGGTGACGTCTGGCAGTGGCGCGCGGGGACTAAACAAACTCTGCAAGGGTTAAACAAACAGCATCCCCTTTTCTACTGTTTTTCCTTTCCACCATCTTTTCCATGACTTACAGGGTTTGGCAATGACATCTGCTTCATAGTCCCATTTGGAACTTTTTTCCCTACGTTTTGTACCCTGCGGCTTATTAAAAAGTGCCACGAATTTATGGATTTTTCTTTGCTGACGGCCTTAATGCAAATAGTTTAATGCTATGGCGCTATCTTTTGTTTGTTTGCTCACTTCCATTTAGTCCTCTCAACCGGAAGTAGAAGTGCCATTCGGTCTTTTAGCCATCCATAGCGTTTTTACTCTCTATTATGAATGGTTTCTTTATGGACATCTGCTTTATAGTCGCATTTGTAAACTCCAGACTATAAGCTGCTACTTTATTCCCTACGTTTTGTACCCTGCGGCTTATTAAAAAGTGCCACGAATTTATGGATTTTTCTTTGCTGATGGCCTTAATGCAAATAGTTAAAAAAAACACTGATAAGGTGTGTTATCGTTTGTGCTATGGCGCCATCTTTTGTTTGTTTGCACACTGCAGGCGCTGCATTATCCTTCCATTTAGTCCTCTCAACCGGAAGTAGAAGAGCCATCCAGTCTTTTAGCCATCCATAGCGTTTCTACTCTCTCTTATGAATGGTTTCTTTAAGGACATCTGCTTCATAGTCGCATTTGTAAACTCCGGACTATAAACTGCTACTTTTTTTTCTACGTTTTGGACCCTGCGGCTTATTAAAAAGTGCCACGAATTTATGGATTTTTCTTTGCTGACGGCCTTAATGCAAATAGTTAAAAAAAAACACTGATAAGGTGTGTTATCGTTTGTGCTATGGCGCCATCTTTTGGAACGAGTTTGCTCACTGCAGGGTCCTTCCATTTATTCCTCTCAACTGGAAATAGAAGTGCCATTCGGTCTTTTAGCCATCCATAGCATTCTACGCTCTCTTGTGAATGGTTTCTTTAAGGACATCTGCTTTATAGTCGCATTTGTAAACTCCGGACTATAAGCTGCTACTTTTTTCCCTACGTTTTGTACCCTGCGGCTTATTAAAAAGTGCCACGAATTTATGGATTTTTCTTTGCTGACGGCCTTAATACAAATAGTTATAAAAAAACACGGATAAGGTGTGTTATCGCTTGTGCTATGGCGCCATCTTTTGTTTGTTTGCACACTGCAGGCGCTGCAGTATCCTTCCATTTAGTCCTCTCAACCGGAAGTAGAAGTGCCATTCGGTCTTTTAGCCATCCATAGCGTTCCTACTTTCCCTTATGAATGGTTTCTTTAAGGACGTCTGCTTTATAGTCGCATTTTTAAATTCCGGACTATGAGCTGATACTCTTTTTTCTACATTTTGGACCCTGCGGCTTATGAAACAGCACCCATAATTTATGGATTTTTCTTTGCTGATGCAAATGGTTAAAAAAAAATAAAATAAAATAAAACAAACAAAAACACTGATTAGTTGGGTTATCATTTGTGCTATGGCGCCATCTTCTGGACAAGTTTGCACATTGCAGGCGCTGCAGTGTCCTTCCATTTAGTCCTCTCAACCGGAAGTAGAAGTGCCATTCGGTCTTTCAGCCATCCACAGAGTTTCTACTCTCTCTTGTGAATGCTTTCTTTAAGGACATCTGCTTTGTAGCCGCATTTGTAGACTCCGGACTACAAGCTGCTATTTGGGCAGCACGGTGGACGACATCCTTTCAACCGGAAGTAGAAGTGCCAATTGGTCTTTCAGCCATCCGCAGCGTTCCTACTCTTTCTTGTGAATGCTTTCTTTAAGGGTGTCTGCTTTATAGTCACATTTGTTGGAACTGAACTCAACAAAATGTTATCCTTTTGACCGGAAGTAGAAGTGTCTTTGATTGATTGATTGAAACTTTTATTAGTAGACTGCACAGTACAGTACATATTCCGTACGATTGACCACTAAATAGTAACACCCGAATACGTTTTTCAACTTATTCGTAGTTATAGTCATTCGGTTTTTCAGCAATCCATAGCGTTCTTACTCTCTTGTGAATGGTTTCTTTAAGGACGTCTGCTTTATAGTCGCATTTCTTGTCCCTGGGGAGAAAAAAAGTCTGCTTTAAAAACGTAAAGTCGTTTCCAAGCGTTGAACTGAACTCAACAAAATGTTGTGCTTTTGACCGGAAGTAGAAGTGTCTTTGATTGATTGATTGAAACTTTTATTAGTAAATTGCACAGTACAGTACATATTCCGTACGATTGACCACTAAATGGTAACACCCGAATACGTTTTTCAACTTATTCGTAGTTATAGTCATTCGGTCTTTCAGCCATCCATAGCGTTCCTACTCTCTCTTGTGAATGGTTTCTTTAAGGACGTCTGCTTTATAGTCGCATTTCTTGTCCCTGGGGAGAAAAAAAGTCTGCTTTAAAAACTTTCTCGTTTCCAAGCGTTGAACTGAACTCAACAAGATGTTATCCTTTTGACCGGAAGTAGAAGTGTCTTTGATTGATTGATTGAAACGTTTATTAGTAGATTGCACAGTACAGTACATATTCCGTACGATTGACCACTAAATGGTAACACCCGAATACGTTTTTCAACTTATTCGTAGTAGTTATAGTCATTCGGTATTTCAGCCATCCATAGCGTTTCTACTCTCTCTTGTGAATGGTTTCTTTAAGGATGTCTGCTTTATAGTCGCATTTCTTGTCCCTGGGGAGAAAAAAAGTCTGCTTTAAAAAGGTAAAGTCATTACCAAGCGTTGAACTGAACTCAACTAAATGTTGTCCTTTTGACCGGAAGTAGAAGTGTCTTTGATTGATTGATTGAAACTTTTATTAGTAGATTGCACAGTACAGTACATATTCCGTACGATTGACCACTAAATGATAACACCCGAATACGTTTTTCCACTTATTAGTAGTTATAGTCATTCGGTCTTTCAGCCATCCATAGTGTTTCTACTCTCTCTTGTGAATGGTTTCTTTAAGGATGTCTGGTTTATAGTCGGATTTCTTGTCCCTGGGGAGAAAAAAAGTCTGCTTTAAAAACGTAAAGTCGTTTCCAAGCGTTGAACTGAACCTTTTTGACCGGAAGTAGAAGTGTCTTTGATTGATTGATTGAAACTTTTATTAGTAGATTGCACAGTACAGTACATATTCCGTACGATTGACCACTAAATGGTACCACCCGAATACGTTTTTCAACTTGTCCACCTTAATCAATTCATAGTCCTAGTCATTCGGTCTTTCAGCCATCCATAGCGTTCCTACTCTCTCTTTTGAATGGTTTCTTTAAGGACATCTGCTTTATAGTTGCATTTCTTGTCCCTGGGGAGAAAAAAAGCCTGCTTTAAAAACGTAAAGTCATTTCCAAGCGTTGAACTGAACTCAACAAAATTTTGGCCTTTCGACCGGATATAGAAGTGTCAATCGGTCTTTCAGTCATCCATAGCGTTTCTACTCTCCCTTGTGAATACTTTCTTTAAGGAAATTTGCTTTAAAGTCGCATTTTTTTGCCCTGGGGGAAAAAAAAGAAGAAAAAAAAATAGAGTAAAGTTGTTCCCGAGCCTTTAACTGAACTCAACGACGTCTTAATGCCAATTGAACATCCCCCCCCCCCAAAAAAGGGTACGAAACACAAACATGGTGATTTTCTCCGTCAAGTAATTGGTGTCTAGCACTGCGGTCACAGTATTTCAGCACAAAGACAAGGAAAATCTCCTCTAAGCCATTTTAGTGCACGCGCGGGACTTTAATGGCCTTTTACAGCTTGTTGATCGTCCAAACGCGGTGGAGAGAGAGAGAGAGAGAGAGAGCGATCGCCTGGAACAGGAAAGCAGCTGACAATTAATGACACGTTTTTAAAAAAATGCTCCATATTTCACTGACAGCTGTGAAGATGAAACAGAATGAGTCCGTGGCCAATGTGTTCCGCTGGAAGATGAATATTCACTTTGCAGATTGAACAAGCAGACATTTGCATTGCGCTTGTTGGAATTAACACTTCAATGGAAAGCCCGAATAATGAGTCAATTGAGCTTGCATCTGCTCGTCTTCCTGGATCGCTCTGATCCTGGACTGGGAATCAGGACTGGGACTTTGAAGAGGTCCGTGGTCTCTGAATGTAGCCCAGGTCCAGGCTTGATCAGAACCAGGAATCGTTGGTACAAACTAGGGCTGGGCGATACGGCCTTTTTTTAAATATCTCGATATTTTTAGGCCGTGTCACGAGACAGAGACATTTTAAAACAAGCTATGAGTGCACTTTTGTGCATGATGTCACTAAGATGACATATCAAAACTCCACTAAATTAAAGTGCACTTTTTGTGTAGAACGCCACTAAAATAGTTGAAAACAAATAAAGTGCTCTTTAGTGCAAGATGTCACTAAGACGACATATCAAAACAACACTAAATTAAAGTGCACTTTTGTGCAGAACTCCACAACAATAGTTTGAAACAAATAAAGTGCACTTTTGTGCATGAGGTCACTAAAATGATTAGAACACTAAATCAAAGTGCACTTTTTGTACAGAAGGCCACTAAAATAGTTGAAAAGAAATAAAGTGCACTTTTGTGCATGATGTCACTAAGATGACATATCAAAACAACACTAAATTAAAGTGCACTTTTTGTGCAGAAAGCCACTACAATCGTTGAAAACAAATAAAGTGCACTTTTGTGCATGATGTCACTAAGATGACATATCAAAACAACACTAAATTAAAGTGCACTTTTTGTACAGAACGCCACCTCAATAGTTGAAAACACAAAGTGCACTTTTGTGCATGATGTCACTAAGAGGAAATATCAAAACAACACTAAATTAAAATGCACTTTTTGTACAGAACGCCTCTACAATAGTTGAAAACACATAAAGTGCACTTTTGTGCATGATGTCACTAAGATGACATATCAAAGTAACACTAAATTAAAATGCACTTTTTGTGCAGAACGCCACTACAATAGTTGAAAACAAATAAAGTGCACTTTTGTGCATGATGTCACTAAGATGACATCAAAACAACACTAAATTAAAGTGCACTTTTTGTGCAGAACGCCACTACAATAGTTGAAAACAAAGTGCACTTTTGTGCTTGATGTCACTAAGACGACATATCAAAACAACACTAAATTAAAGTGCACTTTTTGTACTGCACGCCACAACAATAGTTTGAAACAAATAAAGTGCACTTTTGTGCATGATGTCACTAAGATGACATCAGAATAACACTAAATTAAAGTGCACTTTTTGTGCAGAATGCCACTACAATAGTTGGAAACAAATAAAGTGCACTTTTGTGCATGATGTCACTAAGAGGAAATATCAAAACAACACAAAAATAAAGTGCACTTTTTGTACAGAACGCCACTACAATAGTTTGAAACAAATAAAGTGCACTTTTGTGCATGATGTCACTAAGAGGACATCAAAACAACACTAAAGTGCACTTTTTGTGCAGAGCGCCACAACAATAGTTGGAAACAAATAAAGTGCACTTTTGTGCATGATGTCACTAAGATGAAATATCTAAAAAACTCTAAAGTGCACTTTTTGTGCAGAACGCCACTACAATAGTTGAAAACAAATAAAGTGCACTTTTGTGCATGATGTCACTAAGATGACAAATCACAACAACACTTGATTAAAGTGCACTTTTTGTGCAGAATGCCACTACAATAGTTTGAAAACAAATGACATGCACTTTTGTGCATGTTGTCACTAAGATGACATATCAAAACTCCACTAAATAAAGTGCACTTTTTGTGCAGAACGCCACCACAATAGTTGAAAACAAATAAAGTGCACTTTTGTGCATGATGTCACTAAGATGACAAATCAAAACAACACTAAATTAAAGTGTACTTTTTGTGCAGAACGCCACTACAATAGTTGAAAACAAATAACATGCACTTTTGTGCATTATGTCACTAAGATGACATATCAAAACTCCACTAAATTAAAGTGCACTTTTTGTGCAGAACGCCACTACAATAGTTGAAAACAAATAAAGTGCACTTTTGTGCATAATGTCACTAAGATGACAAATCAAAACAACACTAAATTAAAGTGTACTTTTTGTGCAGAACGCCACTACATCATATTGCAGTCTACACATATCTCTTATGTGTGACTGCCCTCATATTGCAGTCTACACGTATCACTAATGTGTGTCTGCCATCATATTGCAGTCTACACCTATCTCTAATGTGTGACTGCCATCATATTGCAGTCTACATGTATCTCTTATGTGTGACTGCCATCATATTGCAGTCTACACATATCTCTTATGTGTGACTGCCCTCATATTGCAGTCTACACGTATCACTAATGTGTGTCTGCCATCATATTGCAGTCTACACCTATCTCTAATGTGTGACTGCCATCATATTGCAGTCTACACGTATCACTAATGTGTGTCTGCCATCATATTGCAGTCTACACCTATCTCTAATGTGTGACTGCCATCATATTGCAGTCTACATGTATCTCTTATGTGTGACTGCCATCATATTGCAGTCTACACATATCTCTCATGTGTGACTGCCCTCATATTGCAGTCTACACCTATCACTAATGTGTGACTGCCATCATATTGCAGTCTACATGTATCTCTTATGTGTGACTGCCATCATATTGCAGTCTACACCTATCTCTAATGTGTGACTGCCATCATATTGCAGTCTACATGTATCTCTTATGTGTGACTGCCATCATATTGCAGTCTACACATATCTCTTATGTGTGACTGCCATCATATTGCAGTCTACACGTATCACTAATGTGTGTCTGCCATCATATTGCAGTCTACACGTATCACTAATGTGTGTCTGCCATCATATTGCAGTCTACACCTATCTCTAATGTGTGACTGCCATCATATTGCAGTCTACATGTATCTCTTATGTGTGACTGCCATCATATTGCAGTCTACACATATCTCTTATGTGTGACTGCCCTCATATTGCAGTCTACACCTATCTCTAATGTGTGACTGCCATCATATTGCAGTCTACACATATCTCTTATGTGTGACTGCCCTCATATTGCAGTCTACACGTATCTCTAATGTGTGACTGCCATCATATTGCAGTCTACACATATCTCTCATGTGTGACTGCCATCATATTGCAGTCTACACATATCTCTTATGTGTGACTGCCATCATATTGCAGTCTACACGTATCTCTAATGTGTGACTGCCATCATATTGCAGTCTACACCTATCTCTTATGTGTGACTGCCATCACATTGCAGTCTACACCTATCTCTAATGTGTGACTGCCCTCATATTGCAGTCTACACGTATCACTAATGTGTGTCTGCCATCATATTGCAGTCTACACATATCTCTTATGTGTGACTGCCCTCATATTGCAGTCTACACGTATCACTAATGTGTGTCTGCCATCATATTGCAGTCTACACGTATCACTAATGTGTGTCTGCCATCATATTGCAGTCTACACATATCTCTTATGTGTGACTGCCCTCATATTGCAGTCTACACGTATCACTAATGTGTGTCTGCCATCATATTGCAGTCTACACCTATCTCTTATGTGTGACTGCCATCACATTGCAGTCTACACCTATCTCTAATGTGTGACTGCCCTCATATTGCAGTCTACACGTATCACTAATGTGTGTCTGCCCTCATATTGCAGTCTACACCTATCTCTAATGTGTGACTGCCATCATATTGCAGTCTACACATATCTCTTATGTGTGACTGCCCTCATATTGCAGTCTACACGTATCACTAATGTGTGTCTGCCATCATATTGCAGTCTACACCTATCTCTAATGTGTGACTGCCATCATATTGCAGTCTACACGTATCACTAATGTGTGTCTGCCATCATATTGCAGTCTACACCTATCTCTAATGTGTGACTGCCATCATATTGCAGTCTACATGTATCTCTTATGTGTGACTGCCATCATATTGCAGTCTACACATATCTCTTATGTGTGACTGCCCTCATATTGCAGTCTACACCTATCTCTAATGTGTGACTGCCATCATATTGCAGTCTACACATATCTCTTATGTGTGACTGCCCTCATATTGCAGTCTACACGTATCTCTAATGTGTGACTGCCATCATATTGCAGTCTACACATATCTCTCATGTGTGACTGCCATCATATTGCAGTCTACACATATCTCTTATGTGTGACTGCCATCATATTGCAGTCTACACGTATCTCTAATGTGTGACTGCCATCATATTGCAGTCTACACGTATCACTAATGTGCGTCTGCCATCATATTGCAGTCTACACATATCTCTTATGTGTGACTGCCCTCATATTGCAGTCTACACGTATCACTAATGTGTGTCTGCCATCATATTGCAGTCTACACGTATCACTAATGTGTGTCTGCCATCATATTGCAGTCTACACCTATCTCTAATGTGTGACTGCCATCATATTGCAGTCTACATGTATCTCTTATGTGTGACTGCCATCATATTGCAGTCTACACATATCTCTTATGTATGACTGCCCTCATATTGCAGTCTACACCTATCTCTAATGTGTGACTGCCATCATATTGCAGTCTACACATATCTCTTATGTGTGACTGCCATCATATTGCAGTCTACATGTATCTCTTATGTGTGACTGCCATCATATTGCAGTCCACACATCTCTCTTATGTGTGACTGACGTCTACTGGTCACACTTATCATTACACCATGTAGCAGATAAAATTGCTTCAAGGTCGGTAAGTACAACTAGAAATTATTCGGTACATTAAGCACAACTGGGTCACAAGGTGCACTGTCGAGTTTTAAGTGGGAAAAAAGGATTTTAAGTGTGCCTTATAGTCATGAAAGTACAGTATTAAAAAAAAAAAAATGAACATGCTTTTGCTGCGAAGAGGTGGCGACTTGTCCAGGGTGTACCCCGCCTACCGCCCGAATGCAGCGGAGATCGGCTCCCCCGCCACCCCAAAAGGGTCAAGCGGTAGAAAAACGAATGGATGGAACATGTTTTTATCAAAGCGAGCTGAATATAGACAAACTGTGTCAAGTGAGTAATATTTAACCCAACTCTTTGCATAGAGAAACCCAATATCTGCATTTTTTTTTTTTTTTTTCAAGCTCCAGTACATTTCCAGCGGTGTGGGCGGCACCGGGACCGAGGACAAGGACAAGGACACAACAGATTGGGGGAAAAAAAATAAAAAAGCGGCGTTCCCAACAGCTCTACCGTCTGAGCCACACCCTTGTGATATTTAAGAGGCATTGGACGGCTGGAAAGTTCCAGACTGGCATGAAGAACATTCCGGCACTCGGTGCCACACACTGTACTTAAAAACCCAGCAGCAGCGGAGACTTTCATAAGAGTGTGATGAGCATTTTTCTGCAGAGAAAACCAGAAGAAGTTTCCACGGAGCAGCTAAAGACATCCTGTATTTGTTCAACTCAAAAGTAAAAAAAAAAGGTCAAGATCAAACAAATCCAAACTTGCAGGAGCTGCTGGAAGGAAGCAAACAGAAAGTAAAAGTGTCACAGAAAGTCTGATGCAAGAATGACTTCATGGAGGCCAGGATGTGCTTTGCAAAATAGCCATACGTGACTACTATCTCATTCACAACATTTTTAAAGTTTTAAATCTGTGAAGTCCAGGGTAGTTCTTTTTGGAAAAACTCAACAAAAAACCTAGTCTACTTCCAAAAGCAAAGACTGTTAATCACTTCTTTTTACACTTGTATGACTGTTAACTACTTCTTTTTACCCCTATATGGTTGTTAACCAATTATTTTTACACTTTTCTATGGTTAATGACTTCTTTTTACACCCGCATGACTGTTAACCACTTCTTTTTACACTTTTCTACAGTTAATTACACCTCTCTGCACTTGACTGACTGTTAACTTCTTCTTTTTACACTTATATGGCTGTTAACCACTTCTTTTTACACTTGCATGACTGTTAATAACTTCTTTTTACACTTGCATAGTTGTTAACCTCTTCTTTTTACACTTGCATGACTGTTAATTGTTTTTACACATACATGGCTGTTAATAACTTCTTTTTACACTTGCATAGTTGTTAACCTCTTCTTTTTACACTTCCATAGTTGTTAACTTCTTTTTACATTTGCATGACTGTTAATAACTTCTTTTTACACTTGCATAGATGTAAATAACTTCTTTTTACACCTGCATGACTCTTTACCACTTATTTTTAAACTTTTATAGCTGTTAACCACTTCTTTTTACACTTGTATGACTGTTAACCACTTCTTTTTACACTTGTATGATTGTTAACTACTTCTTTTTACACTTGTATGACTGTTAATCACTTCTTTTTACACTTGTATGACTGTTTACTTCTTTTTACACTTGTATGACTGTTAACCACTTCTTTTTACACTTGCATGACAATTAATCACTTCTTTTCACACTTGCATGACTGTTAACCACTTATTTTCACACCTGCATGACTCTTTACCACTTATTTTTAAACTTTTATAGCTGTTAATCACTTCTTTTCACACTTGCATGACAGTTAACCAATCATTTTTACACTTTTCTATGGTTAATGACTTATTTTATACATGCATGACAATTAACCACATTTTTTTACACTTGCATGACTGTTAACCAATTATTTTTTACACTTTTCTATGTTTAATCACTTCTTTTTACACTTTCATGACTGGTTACAATTATTTTTACACTTTTCTATGGTTAATCACCTCTTTTTACACTTGCATAACAATTAACCACTTCTTTTTACAATGTTATATGGTTAATCACTTCTTTTTACACTTGTATAGCTGTTAATCCCTTCTTTTCACACTTGAATGACAGTTAACCAATTCTTTTTACACTTTTCTACAGTTAATTACACCTCTCTGCACTTGACTGACTGTTAACTTCTTCTTTATACACTTATATGGCTGTTAACCACTTCTTTTTACACTTGCATGACTGTTAATAACTTCTTTTTACACTTGCATAGTTGTTAATAACTTCTTTTTACACTTGCATGACTGTTAACCACTTCTTTTCACACGTGCATGACTCTTTACCACTTATTTTTAAACTTTTATAGCTGTTAACCACTTCTTTTTACACTTTTCTATGGTTAATTACTTCTTTTTACACTTGCATGACTGTTAACCACTTCTTTTTACACTTGTATGACAGTTAACCAATCATTTTTACACTTTTCTATGGTTAATGACTTATTTTATACATGCATGACAATTAACCACATTTTTTTTACACTTACATGACTGTTAACCAATTATTTTTTACACTTTTCTATGTTTAATCACTTCTTTTTACACTTTCATGACTGTTTACAATTATTTTTACACTTTTCTATGGTTAATCACCTCTTTTTACACTTGCATAACAATTAACCATATATTTTATATGGTTAATCACTTCTTTTTACACTTGTATAGATAGCTGTTAATCCCTTCTTTTCACACTTGCATGACAGTTAACCAATTCTTTTTACACTTTTCTACAGTTAATTACACCTCTCTGCACTTGACTGACTGTTAACTTCTTCTTTTTACACTTATATGGCTGTTAACCACTTCTTTTTACACTTGCATGACTGTTAATAACTTCTTTTTACACTTGCATAGTTGTTAACCTCTTCTTTTTACACTTGCATGACTGTTAATTCTTTTTACACTTGCATAGTTGTTAATAACTTCTTTTTACACTTGCATAGTTGTTAACCTCTTCTTTTTACACTTGCATGACTGTTAACTTCTTTTTACACTTCCATAGTTGTTAACTTCTTTTTACACCTGCATGGCTGTTAACCACTTCTTTATACACTTGTATGGCTGTTAGCCACTTATTTTTACATTTGCATGACTGTTAATAACTTCTTTTTACACTTGCATAGTTGTAAATAACTTCTTTTTACACCTGCATGACCGTTAACCACTTATTTTCACACTTGCATGACTCTTTACCACTTATTTTTAAACTTTTATAGCTGTTAACCACTTCTTTTTACACTTGTATGACTGTTAACTACTTCTTTTTACACTTGTATGATTGTTAACTACTTCTTTTTACACTTGTATGACTGTTAACTACTTCTTTTTACACTTGTATGATTGTTAACCACTTCTTTTTACACTTGCATGACAATTAACCACTTCTTTTTACACTTGCATGACTGTTAACCACTTCTTTTTACACTTGTATGACTGTTAACCACTTCTTTTTACACTTGTATGACTGTTAACCACTTCTTTTTACACTTGTATGATTGTTAACTACTTCTTTTTACACTTGTATGACTGTTAATCACTTCTTTTTACACGTGTATGACTGTTAACTACTTCTTTTTACACTTGTATGACTGTTAACCACTTCTTTTTACACTTGCATGACAATTAACCACTTCTTTTTACACTTGCATGACTGTTAACTACTTCTTTTTACACTTGTATGACTGTTAACCACTTCTTTTTACACTTGCATGAGTGTTAACCACTTCTTTTTACACTTGTATAGCTGTTAATCACTTCTTTTCACACTTGCATGACTCTTTACCACTTATTTTTAAACTTTTATAGCTGTTAATCACTTCTTTTTACACATGCATTACTGTTAACCACTTATTTTCACACTTGCATGACTCTTTACCACTTATTTTTAAACTTTTATAGCTGTTAACCACTTCTTTTTACACTTGTATGACTGTTAACTACTTCTTTTTACACTTGTATGATTGTTAACTACTTCTTTTTACACTTGTATGACTGTTAACTACTTTTTACACTTGTATGATTGTTAACCACTTCTTTTTACACTTGCATGACAATTAACCACTTCTTTTTACACTTGCATGACTGTTAACCACTTCTTTTTACACTTGTATGACTGTTAACCACTTCTTTTTACACTTGTATGATTGTTAACCACTTCTTTTTACACTTGTATGACTGTTAACCACTTCTTTTTACACTTGTATGATTGTTAACTACTTCTTTTTACACTTGTATGACTGTTAATCACTTCTTTTTACACGTGTATGACTGTTAACTACTTCTTTTTACACTTGTATGATTGTTAACTACTTCTTTTTACACTTGTATGACTGTTAATCACTTCTTTTTACACGTGTATGACTGTTAACCACTTCTTTTTACACTTGTATGATTGTTAACTACTTCTTTTTACACTTGTATGACTGTTAATCACTTCTTTTTACACGTGTATGACTGTTAACCACTTCTTTTTACACTTGTATGATTGTTAACTACTTCTTTTTACACTTGCATGACAATTAACCACTTCTTTTTACACTTGCATGACTGTTAACCACTTCTTTTTACACTTGTATAGCTGTTAATCACTTCTTTTCACACTTGCATGACTCTTTACCACTTATTTTTAAACTTTTATAGCTGTTAATCACTTCTTTTTACACATGCATTACTGTTAACCACTTATTTTCACACTTGCATGACTCTTTACCACTTATTTTTAAACTTTTATAGCTGTTAACCACTTCTTTTTACACTTGTATGACTGTTAACTACTTCTTTTTACACTTGTATGATTGTTAACTACTTCTTTTTACACTTGTATGACTGTTAACTACTTTTTACACTTGTATGATTGTTAACCACTTCTTTTTACACTTGCATGACAATTAACCACTTCTTTTTACACTTGCATGACTGTTAACCACTTCTTTTTACACTTGTATGACTGTTAACCACTTCTTTTTACACTTGTATGATTGTTAACCACTTCTTTTTACACTTGTATGACTGTTAACCACTTCTTTTTACACTTGTATGATTGTTAACTACTTCTTTTTACACTTGTATGACTGTTAATCACTTCTTTTTACACGTGTATGACTGTTAACTACTTCTTTTTACACTTGTATGATTGTTAACTACTTCTTTTTACACTTGTATGACTGTTAATCACTTCTTTTTACACGTGTATGACTGTTAACCACTTCTTTTTACACTTGTATGATTGTTAACTACTTCTTTTTACACTTGTATGACTGTTAATCACTTCTTTTTACACGTGTATGACTGTTAACCACTTCTTTTTACACTTGTATGATTGTTAACTACTTCTTTTTACACTTGCATGACAATTAACCACTTCTTTTTACACTTGCATGACTGTTAACCACTTCTTTTTACACTTGTATAGCTGTTAATCACTTCTTTTCACACTTGCATGACTCTTTACCACTTATTTTTAAACTTTTATAGCTGTTAATCACTTCTTTTTACACCTGCATGACTGTTAACCACTTATTTTCACACTTGCATGACTCTTTACCACTTATTTTTAAACTTTTATAGCTGTTAATCACTTCTTTTCACACTTGCATGACAGTTAACCAATCATTTTTACACTTTTCTATGGTTAATGACTTATTTTATACATGCATGACAATTAACCACATTTTTTTACACTTGCATGACTGTTAACCAATTATTTTTTACACTTTTCTATGTTTAATCACTTCTTTTTACACTTTCATGACTGTTTACAATTATTTTTACACTTTTCTATGGTTAATCACCTCTTTTTACACTTGCATAACAATTAACCACTTCTTTTTACAATTTTATATGGTTAATCACTTCTTTTTACACTTGTATAGCTGTTAATCCCTTCTTTTCACACTTGTATAGATAGCTGTTAATCCCTTCTTTTCACACTTGCATGACAGTTAACCAATTCTTTTTACACTTTTCTACAGTTAATTACACCTCTCTGCACTTGACTGACTGTTAACTTCTTCTTTTTACACTTATATGGCTGTTAACCACTTATTTTTACACTTGCATGACTGTTAACTACTTTTTACACTTGCATAGTTGTTAATAACTTCTTTTTACACTTGCATGACTGTTAATAACTTCTTTTTACACTTCCATAGTTGTTAATAACTTCTTTTTACACCTGCATGACTCTTAACCACTTATTATTAAACTTTTATAGCTGTTAACCACTTCTTTTTACACTTTTCTGCGGGTAATGACTTCTTTTTATACCTGCATGACTGTTAACCAATTATTTTTACACTTTTCTACGGTTAATGACTTCTTTTTACACTAGCATGACAATGAACCACTTCTTTTTACACTTGCACGACTGTTTACCAATTATTTTTACAGTTTTCTATGGTTCATCACTTCTTCTGACACTTTTCTATGGTTAACCACTTCTTTTTACTACTTGCATGACAAATAACCACTTCTTTTTACCCTTTTCTACAGTTAATGAATTCTTTTTACACTTGCATTACTGTTAACCACTTCTTTTCACACCTGCATGACTCTTTACCACTTATTTTTAAACTTTTATAGCTGTTAACCACTTCTTTTTACACTTTTCTATGGTTAATGACTTCTTTTCACACCCGCATGACAATTAACCACTTCTTTTTACACTTGCACGACTGTTTACCAATTATTTTTACACTTTTCTATGGTTCATCACTTCTTTTTACACTTTTCTATGGTTAACCACTTCTTTTTACTACTTGCATGACAAATAACCACTTATTGTTTACCCTTTTCTACGATTAATGACTTCTTTTTGAGCTTGCACGGCTGTTAACCACTTCTTTTCACACCAGCATGACTCTTTACCACTTATTTTTAAACTTTTATAGCTGTTAACCACTTCTTTTTACACTTTTCTATGGTTAATGACTTCTTTTTACACCCGCATGACAATTAACCACTTCTTTTTACACTTGCATGACTGTTAACCAATTATTTTTACACTTTTCTATGGTTAATGACTTCTTTTTACACTTGCATGACAATTAACCACTTATTTTTACACTTGCACGACTGTTTACCAATTATTTTTACACTTTTCTACGGTTAATTACTTCTTTTTACACCTGCATGACAATTAACCACTTATTTTTACACTTGTATGACAATTAACCAATTCTTTTTACACTTGCACGACTGTTTACCAATTATTTCTACACTTTTCTATGGTTCATCACTTCTTTTTACACTTTTCTATGGGTAACCACTTCTTTTTACTACTTGCATGACAAATAATCACTTCTTTTTACCCTTTTCTACAGTTAATGACTTCTTTTTACACTTGCATTACTGTTAACCACTTCTTTTCACACCTGCATGACTCTTTACCACTTATTTTTAAACTTTTATAGCTGTTAACCACTTATTTTTACACTTTTCTATGGTTAATGACTTCTTTTCACACCTGCATGACTCTTTATCACTTATTTTTAAACTTTTATAGCTGTTAACCACTTCTTTTTACACTTTTCTATGGTTAATGACTTCTTGACAATTAACCACTTCTTTTTACACTTGCATGACTGTTAACCACTTCTTTTTACACTTTTCTATGGTTAATGACTTCTTTTTACACTAGCATGACAATTAACCACTTCTTTTTACACTTGCATGACTGTCAACCAATTATTTGTTACACTTGCCTAAAAATTAACCACTTATTTTTACACTTGCACGACTGTTTACCAAATTTTTTTACACTTTTCTATGGTTCATCACTTCTTTTTACACTTTTCTATGGTTAACCACTTCTTTTTACTACTTGCATGACAAATAACCACTTCTTTTTACCCTTTTCTACAGTTAATGACTTTTTTTTACACTTGCATTACTGTTAACCACTTCTTTTCACACCTGCATGACTCTTTACCACTTATTTTTAAACTTTTATAGCTGTTAACCACTTATTTTTACACTTGTCTATGGTTAATAACTTCTTTTCACACCTGCATGACTGTTAACCACTTCTTTTTACACTTGCATGACTGTTAACCAATTATTTTTACACTTTTCTACGGTTAATGACTTCTTTTTACACTAGCATGACAATTAACCACTTCTTTTTACATTTGCATGACTCTTTACGGCTTATTTTTAAACTTTTATAGCTGTTAACCACTTCTTTTTACACTTTTCTATGGTTAATGACTTCTTTTTACACCCGCATGACAATTAACCACTTCTTTTTACACTTGCACGACTGTTTACCAATTATTTTTACACTTTTCTACGGTTAACGACTTCTTTTTACACTAGCATGACAATGAACCACTTCTTTTTACACTTGTATGACAATTAACCACTTCTTTTTACACTTGCACGACTGTTTACCAATTATTTTTACACTTTTCTACGGTTAACGACTTCTTTTTACACCTGCATGACAATGAACCACTTCTTTTTACACTTGCATGACAATTAACCACTTCTTTTTACACTTGCACGACTGTTTACCAATTATTTTTACACTTTTCTACGGTTAATGACTTCTTTTTACACCTGCATGACAATGAACCACTTCTTTTTACACTTGCATGACAATTAACCACTTCTTTTTACACTTGCACGACTGTTTACCAATTATTTTTACACTTTTCTATGGTTCATCACTTCTTTTTACACTTTTCTATGGTTAACCACTTCTTTTTACTACTTGCATGACAAATAACCACTTATTGTTTACCCTTTTCTACGATTGACTTCTTTTTGAGCTTGCACGGCTGTTAACCACTTCTTTTTACACTTGCATGACTCTTTATCACTTATTTTTAAACTTTTGTAGCTGTTAACCACTTCTTTTTACACTTTTCTATGGTTAATGACTTCTTTTTACACCCGCATGACAATTAACCACTTCTTTTTACACTTGCACGACTGTTTACCAATTATTTTTACACTTTTCTACGGTTAACGACTTCTTTTTACACCTGCATGACAATGAACCACTTCTTTTTACACTTGCATGACTGTTAATAACTTCTTTTTATACTTGCATAGTTTTTAACTTCTTTTTACACCTGCATGACTCTTTACAACTTATTTTTAAACTTTTATAGCTGTTAACCACTTCTTTTTACACTTTTCTATGGTTAATGACTTCTTTTTACACCCGCATGACAATTAACCACTTCTTTTTATACTTGCACGACTGTTTACCAATTATTTTTACACTTTTCTACGGTTAACGACTTCTTTTTACACCTGCATGACAATGAACCACTTCTTATTACACTTGCATGACTCTTTACGACTTCTTTTTACACTTTTATAGCTGTTAACCACTTCTTTTTACACTTTTCTATGGTTAATGACTTCTTTTAACACCCCCATTGACAATTAACCACTTCTTTTTACACTTGCACGACTGTTTACCAATTATTTTTACACTTTTGTATGGTTAATGACTTCTTTTTACACTTCCATGACAATTAACCACTTGTTTTTACACTTGCACGACTGTTTACCAATTATTTTTACACTTTTCTATGGTTCATCACTTCTTTTTACACTTTTCTATGGTTAACCACTTCTTTTTACTACTTGCATGACAAATAACCACTTATTTTTTACCCTTTTCTACGATTAATGACTTCTTTTTGCGCTTGCATGGCTGTTAACTACTTCTTTTCACACTGGTATGACAAACAAGGGACGGCGTGGCGCAGTGGAAGAGTGGCCGTGCGCAACCCGAGGGTCACTGGTTCAAATCCCACCTAGAACCAACCTCGTCACGTCCGTTGTGTCCTGAGCAAGACACTTCACCCTTGCTCCTGATGGGTGCTGGTTGGCGCCTTGCATGGCAGCTCCCTCCATCAGTGTGTGAATGTGTGTGTGAATGGGTAAATGTGGAAGTAGTGTCAAAGCGCTTTGAGTACCTTGAAGGTAGAAAAGCGCTATACAAGTACAACCCATTTATCATTTATTTTATTTATATATATCGAGATATACTTTTCCGTCCCTATCGCCCAGCCTTAGCGCCAACTTCTCTGGCTTTGGGTTTTGCAAACGGCTTTATTAAAATTGGAATAAAATGCCTATTTCTCCCCATGCGTGTGCTCCATATTTGTGCAGGTTTGGCTGTGATCCAGACGGCCTTTGCTTCTTGCCATGTTTCCTTCTCCACTCTTCATGGTCACCACAGTGACGCATGCCCACACTGGCTTAAACACCAGATGCTCTTCCTGACGCAGGCCTCTTATTTATTCCGCTCGGTAACGCCGCTGGAGATTCTCAGCGGTTTGGTGCTGACGCCCGGAGAAAGAAGTCAACCCACGCTCCCTGTGACTATGTCCCCCGCCCCCCCCCCCCCCCCCCCCGCTGGTCAGGATCCCCGTAAAATATATTTAAAGGCCTCTGGACCCTCGGAAGGACACAGCTTTAGTAGGATCCAGAATCACCACAAAATCCACGGCATGTTTTTGAGTCAATGATTCCACAAGAACATCAGTGAATTGATCACAGAAACATGTGCAAGTTTTTCCTGCATGATTTCCTGTTTTGTAGATGAACTAATTGGGACAGAGGATCCTAGCATTTTATTATTATTATTATTAAATTTTTTAGCTGTAATTTGACCCCTTTAACATGCTTCAAAACTCACCAAATTTCACACACATCAGGACTGGCGAAGAGTGTGATCTAATCAAAAAACCAAACCCCAAAACTCAAAATTGCGCACTAGAACCCCCTAGGAAAAAAACACAGACAAAACTGCTTGTAACTTCCATTAGTAATGTCGTAGAGACATGAAACAAAAACCTCTATGTAGGTCTGACTTAGACCTATATCTCATACACTGACCTCCTTCAGCAAAAATCAACAAGAAGTTGGCAAAAACCCACTCAAAACAAATGTTTCCTCAAAAATGTCATTTTTGCCTCTTTGAGCTGTAATTTGACCCACTTAACATGCTTCAAAACTCACCAAACTGGACACACACATCAAGACTGGCGGAAAATGCTATCTAATAAAAAAAAACAAACCCCAAAACTCAAAATTGCGCTCTAGCGCCCCCTAGAAATACAGTAAAACACAGACACAACTGCTCCTAGGAAGAAAACCGACAAAACTGCTTGTAACTTACAATAGGAATGTCGTAGAGACATGAAACAAAAACATCTATGTAGGTCTCACTTAGACCTACGTTTCCTTCATTTACATCCTTCAGCAAAAATCAACAGGAAGTTGGCAATCACCCCTTCAAAACAAACGTTTTGTAACACGTGACAAAGAAGTTGGGAAAGGTGGCAATAAATACGGATAAAGTTGAAGAATGCTCATCAAAACACTTATTTGGAACATCCCACAGGTGTGCAGGCTAATTGGGAACAGGAGGGTGGTGCCATGATTGGGTATAAAAACAGCTTCCCCAAAAAATGCTCAGTCTTTCACAAGAAAGGATGGGGAGAGGTACACCCCTTTGTCCACAACTGCGTGAGCAAATAGTCAAACAGTTTAAGAACAACGTTTCTCAAAGTGCAATTGCAAGAAATTTAGGGATTTCAACATCTACGCTCCATAATATCATCAAAAGGTTCAGAGAATCTGGAGAAATCACTCCACGTAAGCGGCATGGCCGGAAACCAACATTGAATGACCGTGACCTTCGATCCCTCAGACGGCACTGTATCAAAAACCCACATCAATCTCTAAAGGATATCACCACATGGGCTCAGGAACACTTCAGAAAACCATTGTCACTAAATACAGTTGGTCGCTACATCTGTACGTGCAAGTTAAAGCTCTACTATGCAAACTGAAAGCCATTTATCAACAACATCCAGAAACGCCGCCGGCTTCTCTGGGCCCGAGATCATCTAAGATGGACTAATGCAAAGTGGAAAAGTGTTCTGTGGTCTGACGAGTCCACATTTCAAATTGTTTTTGGAAATATTCGACATCGTGTCATCCGGACCAAAGGGGAAGCGAACCATCCAGACTGTTATCCACGCAAAGTTGAAAAGCCAGCATCTGTGATGGTATGGAGGTGCATTAGTGCCCAAGGCATGGGTAACTTACACATCTGTGAAGGCACCATTAATGCTGAAAGGTACATACAGGTTTTGGAACAACATATGCTGCCATCTAAGCGCTGTCTTTTTCATGGACGCCCCTGCTTATTTCAGCAAGACAATGCCAAGCCACATTCAACACATGTTACAACAGCGTGGCTTCGTGAAAAAAAGAGTGCGGGTACTTTCCTAGCCCGCCTGCAGTCCAGACCTGTCTCCCATTGAAAATGTGTGGCTCATTATGTAGCTTAAAATGCGACAGAGGAGACCCCGGACTGTTGAAGGACTGAAGCTCTACATAAAACAAGAATGGGAAAGAATTCCACTTTCAAAGCTTCAAGGATTAGTTTCCTCAGTACCCAAACGTTTATTGAGTGTTGTTAAAAGAAAAGGTGATGTAACGCAGTGGTGAACATGCCCTTTCCCAACTACTTTGGCACGTGTTGCAGTCATGAAGTTTATCAGTTTGAACATCAAATATGTTGTCTTTGTAGCATATTCAACTGAATATGAGTTGAAAAGGATTTGCAAATCATTGTATTTTGTTTATATTTACATCTAACACAATTTCCCAACTCATATGGAAACGGGGTTTGTAGAAAGAAGTAGATAACTAGTAGTCTGGGAATACTCCCTCCTTACCAGACAGATGATGGATGGCGTCCAAGGATGAGGACCAGGAGAAGTGTTCCAGAGGTGTGGGTGCTGGTGTGGACTCCAGCTGGTAAGTGCCGCGCTTCTTCCAGTGTTGGAACATGACTTAGTACACTTAGTACACTTAGTACACTTAGTGCCGACTAGCAGACTGTTATAAGTCAGCCCAGACGCTTCTTTCCTCACATGAGCTCATGTCTTTCAAAATAAAAGCCCAGACAAGCGTGGCATTGATGCATGCTGGGACGCTGCACACAAAGACGGCCTTTAAAGGCTCCTCCCACATCCTGCAATCTCTGCAGCCATTACACCCCCGCACCCGCCCACTTATTAGCTCCGCCTCCTGGACTGTAATACTGGACTTGCTGTAAAACCTGGACTTGCTGTAAAACCCGGACTGGACTTACAGTAAAACCTGGACTTGCTGTAAAACTCGGACTAGCTGTAAAACACGGACTGGAATTACAGTAAAACCTGGATTTGCTGTAAAACCCGGACTAGATGTAAAACACGGACTGGATTTACAGTAAAAACCTGGACCTGCTGTAAAACCCGGACTGGACTTGCAGTAAAACCTGGACTAGCTGTAAAACCCGGACTTGCTGTTAAACTTCTTTTTAAACTTACAATATAGTGCACAATTTATTTTTACACTTACAATACAGTGCTTAACTTATTTTGACACTTGTAGTGTAGTGCCTAACTTCTTTTTACACTTGCAATATGGTGTTAAACCTCTTTTTAGACTTTCAATAGGGTCTTAAACTTTTTTTACACTTGCAATATAGTGCCTAACTTCTTTTTACACTGGCAATATGGTGTTAAACCTCTTTTTAGACTTTCAATAGGGTGTTAAACTTTTTTTTACACTTGCAATATAGTGCCTAACTTCTTTTTACATTCCCAATATAGTGCCTAACTTCTTTTTACGCTTGCAACATGGCGATAAACCTCTTTACACTTGCAATGTGGTGTTAAACCTCTTTTTAGACTTACAATAGGGTGTTCAACTTGCAATATAGTGTCTATTTTCTTTTTACACTTACAATATAGTGCCTAACTTCTTTTTACGCTTGCAACATGGCAATAAACCTCTTTACACTTGCAATGTGGTGCTAAACTTCTTTTTACACTTGCAATATAGTATCCAACTTATTTTTACCCAACTTTTACACTTGCAATATAGCGCTTAACTTCTTTTTACACTTGTAATATAGCGCCAAACTTCTTTTTAAAACTTGCAATATAGCGCCAAACTTCTTTTTAAAACTTGCAATATAGTAACTTATTTTTACACTTGCAATACAGTGCTAAACTTCTTTTTACACTTGCAATGTGGTGCTAAACTTTTTACACTTGCAATATAGCGCCTAACTTATTTTTACACTTGGTGTTAAACCTCTTTTTAAACCTACAATAGGGTGTTAAACTTATTTTTACACTTTCAATATAGTGCCTAACTTCTTTTTACACTTGCAATATAGTGCCTAACTTATTTTTAAACCTACAATAGGGTGTTAAACTTCTTTTTACACTTGCAATATAGTACCTAACTTCTTTTTACACTTGCAATATAGCACCTAACTTATTTTTACACTTGCAATATGGTGTTAAACCTCTTTTTAAACCTACAATAGGGTGTTAAACTTATTTTTACACTTGCAATATAGTACCTAACTTCTTTTTACACTTGCAATATAGTACCTAACTTCTTTTTACACTTGCAATATAGCGCTTAACTTCTTTTTACACTTGCAATATAGTAACTTATTTTTACACTCGCAATATAGTGCTAAACTTCTTTTTACACTTGCAACATGGTGATAAACCTCTTTACACTTGCAATGTGGTGCTAAACTTTTTACACTTGCAATATAGCGCCTAACTTATTTTTACACTTGCAATATGGTGTTAAACCTCTTTTTAAACCTACAATATGGTGTTAAACTTATTTTTACACTTGCAATACAGCGCCTAACTTCTTTTTACACTTGCAATATAGTACCTAACTTCTTTTTACACTTGCAATATAGTAACTTGTTTTTACACTTGCAATATAGCGCCTAACTTCTTTTTACACTTGCAATATAGTACCTAACTTCTTTTTACACTTGCAATATAGTAACTTCTTTTTACACTTGCCATATAGTAACTTATTTTTACACTCGCAATATAGCACCCAACTTCTTTTTACACTTGCAATATAGTCCTAAACTTCTTTTTACACTTGCAATATAGTAACTTATTTTTACACTCGCAATATAGCACCTAACTTCTTTTTACACTTGCAATATAGTCCTAAACTTCTTTTTACACTTGCAATATAGTACCTAACTTCTTTTTACACTTGCAATATAGTAACTTATTTTTACACTCGCAATATAGCGCCTAACTTCTTTTTACACTTGCAATATAGTACCTAACTTCTTTTTACACTTGCAACATAGTAACTTCTTTTTACACTTGCCATATAGTAACTTATTTTTACACTCGCAATATAGCACCCAACTTCTTTTTACACTTGCAATATAGTCCTAAACTTCTTTTTACACTCGCAATATAGTGCCTAACTTCTTTTAAACACTTGCAATATAGTACCTAACTTCTTTTTACACTTGCAATATAGTGCCTAACTTCTTTTAAACACTTGCAATATAGTACCTAACTTCTTTTTACACTTGCAATATAGTAACTTATTTTTACACTTGCAATATAGTGCCTAACTTCTTTTTACACTTGCAATATAGTACCTAACTTCTTTTTACACTTGCAATATAGTAACTTATTTTTACACTTGCAATATAGTGCCTAACTTCTTTTTACACTTGCAATATAGTAACTTATTTTTACACTCGCAATATAGCACCCAACTTCTTTTTACACTTGCAATATAGTCCTAAACTTCTTTTTACACTTGCAATATAGTGCTTAACTTCTTTTTACACTTGCAATACAGTGCCTAACTTATTTTTACACTTGCAATGTGGTGCCTAACTTATTTCTACACTTGCAATACAGTGCCTAACTTATTTTTACACTTGCAATATAGCGCCTAACTTCTTTTTACACTTGCAATATAGCACCTAACTTCTTTTTACGCTTGCAATATAGCACCTAACTTATTTTTACACTTGCAACATGGCGATAAACTTTTTTACACTTGCAATGTGGTGCTAAACTTCTTTTTACACTTGCAATATAGCACCTAACTTATTTTTACACTTGCAATATAGTGCTAAACTTATTTTTACGCTTGCAATATAGTGCCTAACTTCTTTTTACACTTGCAATATGGTGCTAAACTTCTTTTACACTTGCAATATAGTGCCTAACTTCTTTTTACACTTGCAATATAGTGCCTAACTTCTTTTTACACTTGCAATATAGTGCCTAACTTCTTTTTATGCTTGCAATACAGTGCTTAACTTCTTTTTATGCTTGCAATACAGTGCTTAACTTCTTTTTACACTTGCAATATGGTGTTAAACTTCTTTTTAGACTTACAATAGGGTGTTAAACTTTTTTTACACTTGCAATATAGTGCCTAACTTCTTTTTACACTTGCAACACGCCAATACACCTCTTTACACTTGCAGTGTGGTGCTAAACTTCTTTTTAGACTTGCAATATAGCACCCAACTTCTTTTTACACTTGCAATAAAGTGCCTAACTTCTTTTTACACTTGCAACATGGCGATAAACCTTTTTACACTTGTAATGTTGTGCTAAACTTCTTTTTACGCTTGCAATATAGTACCCAACTTATTTTTACACTTGCAATATAATGCTTAACTTCTTTTTACACTTGCAACATGGCGATAAACCTTTTTACACTTGTAATGTGATGCTAAACTTCTTTTTACGCTTGCAATATAGTACCCAACTTCTTTTTACACTTGCAATATAGTGCCCAACTTCTTTTTACGCTTGCAATATAGTGCCTAACTTCTTTTTGCACTTGCAATATAGTGCCTAACTTCTTTTTACACTTGCAATATAGTGCCTAACTTCTTTTTACGCTTGCAACATGGCGATAAACCTCTTCACACTTGCAATGAGGTGCTAAACTTTTTACACTTGCAATATAGCGCCAAACTTCTTTTTACACTTGTATAAGTGTGTTGAATGCTAAAATGTGACTAGTTGCCAAAGAGAAACATGACCCAAATTAGACAAGATTCAAAAGGTTACACTTCTAAAAGACACATATAGTACAGTAATACAAGTACAGTAATGTGAGAGTAGTCAACAGGAGGGGGGGGAGGGGGAGGGGCAGGAAGGCTGTGGCCAGCATGTCCAATTTAGGGATGAGAAATGAGAGGGTAGGACATGTGGTCATCATCATCATCATCATCATCATCCTCAGCGTGAGAAGCAAGACCTACTTTCCTCCTGCAGAAACCTCGTCACACACGTCACACACCTGCATCTTGTCATCATCCACACACTCCAGCAGCTTTAGGAGGACGTGACGTCCAAGTGGACATAGTCTGCATCAACCACCACTTACTAAAGAGTCATGTTGGGGGCTTCACAGGGCTGCCCACTCAGGATCCTGACTGATTATTAGCTGGGCTAATGTTGCTAAGTGCTAACCTGGCATGATGTTCAAATGTAATGTTAGCATGTAGCTCACATAGCTATGCTAATTCGTTGATTCTTGCATGGTGTTAAAATGTAATGTTAGCATAAAACTCACAGTTATGCTAATGTTGCTAACATCGCATGATGTTAAAATGTAATGTTAGCATGTAGCTCACATAGCTATGCTAATGTTTTTAATCAGGCATTGTGTTAAAATGTTATTTTAGCATGTAGCTCATATAGGTATACTAATATTTTTAATCTAGCATGATGTTAAAATGTAATGTTAGCATAAAACTCACAAAACTATGCTAATTTTGCTAACCTTGCTTGTTAAAATATAATGTTAGCATGTAGCTCATATAGCTGTGCTAGTGTTTCTAAACTAGCATGTTAAAATGTAATGTTAGCATAAAACTCACATAGCTATGCTGATGTTGCTAACCTTGCATTTGAAAATGTAATGTAAGCATGTAGCTCATATATTGTGTTTTTAACCTAGCATGATATTAAAATGTAATGTTAGCATGTAGCTCTTATAGCTATACTCTTGTTTTTAACCTTGCATGATGTTAAAATGTAATGTTAGCATGAAGCTCACATAGCTATGCTAATGTTGCCAACCTCGCATGATGTTAAAATATAATGTTAGCATGTAGCTCATATAGCTGTGCTAGTGTTTCTAAACTAGCATGTTAAAATGTAATGTTAGCATAAAACTCACATAGCTATGCTGATGTTGCTAACCTTGCATTTTAAAATGTAATGTTAGCATGTAGCTCATATATTGTGTTTTTAACCTAGCATGATATTAAATTGTAATGTTAGCATGTAGCTCATATAGCTATGCTTGTGTTTTTAACCTAGCATGATGTTAAAATGTAATGTTAGCATGTAGCTCACATAGCTATGCTAATGTTTTTAATCAGGAATTGTGTTAAAATGTTATTTTAGCATGTAGCTCATATAGGTATACAAATATTTTTAATCTAGCATGATGTTAAAATGTAATGTTAGCATAAAACTCACAAAACTATGCTAATTTTGCTAACCTTGCTTGTTAAAATGTAATGTTAGCATGTAGCTCTTATAGCTATACTCTTGTTTTTAACCTTGCATGATGTTAAAATGTAATGTTAGCATGAAGCTCACATAACTATGCTAATGTTGCTAACCTTGCATGATGTTAAAATATAATGTTAGCATGTAGCTCATATAGCTGTGCTAGTGTTTCTAAACTAGCATGTTAAAATGTAATGTTAGCATAAAACTCACATAGCTATGCTGATGTTGCTAACCTTGCATTTTAAAATGCAATGTTAGCATGTAGCTCATATATTCTGTTTTTAACGTAGCATGATATTAAATTGTAATGTTAGCATGTAGCTCATATAGCCTTCGTGTTTTTAACCTAGCATGATGGTAAAATGTAATGTTAGCATGTAGCTCATATAGCTATGCTAATGTCTTTAATCTAGCATGATTTTAAAGTGTAATTTTAGCATGTAGCTCATATAGCTATGCTCGTGTTTTTAACCTAGCATGATGTTAAAATGTAATGTTAGCATGTAGCTCATATAGCTACTCTCATCCTTTTAACCTAGCATGATGTTAAAATGTAATATTAGCATGAAGCTCACATAGCTATGCTAATGTTTTTAATCTAGCATGGTGTTAAAATGCAATGTTAGCATGTAGCTCATACAGCTACACTCGTGCTTTTAACCTCACATGACGTTAAAATGTAATTATAGCATGTAGTACATATAGCTATGCTACGTTTTTTTAACCTAGCATGATGTTAAAATGTAATGTTAGCATGTAGCTCATATAGCAATGCTAATGTTTTTAATCTAGCATGGTGTTAAAATGTAATGTTAGCGTGTAGTTCATATAGTTACGCTCGTGTTTTTAACCTAGCAAGATGTTAAAATGTGATGTTAGCATGTAGCTCATACAGCTACACTCGTGCTTTTAACCTCACATGACGTTAAAATGTAATTATAGCATGTAGTACATATAGCTATGCTACGTTTTTTTAACCTAGCATGATGTTAAAATGTAATGTTAGCATGTAGCTCATATAGCTATGCAAGTGTTTCTAAACTATCATGTTAAATTGCAATGTTTGCATGTGGCTCACAAAGCTATGCTAATTGAAAACCTAGCATGAGTAGGTTATTGGGTCCTAAGGGGGCGGAGCTAGCCCACAATGATATCACAGTATATATATAAATGACATTAGTGTGTGTGTAAAGATAGTCTAGTGTAGAGCAGCATCACTGCCAGTGATGAGGTCATCACAGCTGGCGGACATGTCTCTCCTCATCATTCTTCTCTCTTCTCTTTCTCTGTCAGCCTTTCATCCACTTTCTCTTTCACATGTTGCTCTTCTCCTTAGGGCCTTTCCAAACTATTTGTCAAACAAAACTCTTGGAAATAAAAGTACTATAATATACTAGATGTAGTACACTGTTGTGTATTAGTCCTTGTTGATTTTGTTTACTTTTAGTAAGCATACTGTGTGTTAACTTTGCATTTTAACATCATGCTAGGTTAGCAACACTAGCATAGCTATTTAAGCTACATGCTGATATTACATTTTGACACCATGCTAGGTTAGCAACTTTAGCATAACTCTGTGAGCTACATGCTAACATTACATTTTGACATCATGCTAGGTTAGCAACTTTAGCATAGCTCCGTGAGCTACATGCTAACATTAAATTTTGACATCATGCTAGGTTAGCAACACTAGCATAGCTTTTTAAGCTACATATTAACATTATTTTTTGACATCATGCTGGGTTAGCAACAGTAGCAAAGCTATTTGTACATGCTAATATTAAATTTTAAAATCATGTTAGGTTAGCAAAATTAGCATAGCTCTGTGCGCTACATGCTAACATTACATTTCAACACCATGCTATGTTAGCAACACTAGCACAGCTATGTGCGCTACATGCTAACATTTCATTTTAACATCATGCTAGGTTAGCAACACCAGCATAGCTATGTGAGCTACATGCTAACATTACATTTCAACATCATGCTAGGTCAGACATGCTGCAATAGCTATGTGAGCTACATGTTAATATTAAATTTTAACATTATGCTAGGTTAGCAACACTAGCATAGCTATTTATACATGCTAATATTACATTTTAAAATCATGCTAGGTTAGCAACACTAGCCTAGCTATGTAAGCTACATGCTAACATTACATTTTAACACCATGCTAGGTAAGCGACGCTAGCATAGCTAAATGAGCTACATACTAACATTACATTTTAACACGATGCTTGGTCAGAAATACAAGAATAGCATTGTGAGCTACATACTAACTTTACTTTTTAACACCATGCTAGGTTAGCAACACTAGCATAGCTATGTCAGCTCCATGCCAACATTACATTCCAACATTATGCTAGGTTAAAAAGGCTAAATGTGTGCTACATACTAACATTACATTTTAACACCATGCTATGATAGCAACACTAGCATAGCTATGTGAACTACATGCTAACATTACATTTTGACATCACGCTAGGTTAGCAACGCTACAATAGTTATGTGTACAAGCTAATATTAAATTTCAACATCATGCTAGGTTAGCAACACTAGCATAGCTATTTGTATATGCTATTACATTTTAACATCATGCTAGGTTAGCAAAATTAGCATAGCTCTGTGCGCTACATGCTAATATTACATTTTCAAATCATGCTAGATTAGCAACATTAGCATAGCTGAGTGAGCTACATGACAGCATTACATTTTAACATCATTCTAGGTTAGCAACACTAGCATAGCTATGTGAGCTCCATGCCAACATTACATTTCAACATTATCCTAGGTTAAAAAGGCTAACATATCTATGTGCTCTACATGCTAACATTACATTTTAACACCATGCTATGATAGCAACACTAGCATAGCTATGTGAACTACATGCTAACATTACATTTTGACATCATGCTAGGTTAGCAACGCTATAATAGTTATGTGTACAAGCTAATATTATATTTCAACATCATGCTAGGTTGGCAACACTAGCATAGCTATTTGTACATGCTAATATTAAATTTTTACATCATGCTAGGTTAGCAACATTAGCATAGCTCCGTGCGCTACATGCTAATATTGCATTTTTAAATCATGCTAGATTAGCAACATTAGCGTAGCTAAGTGAGCTACATGACAGCATTACATTTTAACATCATTCTAGGTTAGCAACACTAGCATAGCTATGTGAGCTCCATGCCAACATTACATTTCAACATTATCCTAGGTTAAAAAGGCTAACATATCTATGTGCTATACATGCTAACATTACATTTTAACACCATGCTATGATAGCAACACTAGCATAGCTATGTGAACTACATGCTAACATTACATTTTGACATCATGCTAGGTTAGCAACGCTACAATAGTTGTGTGTACAAGCTAATATTATATTTCAACATCATGCTAGGTTGGCAACACTAGCATAACTATTTGTACATGCTAATATTACATTTTAACATCATGCTAGGTTAGCAACATTAGCATAGCTCCGTGCGCTACATGCTAATATTGCATTTTTAAATCATGCTAGGTTAGCAACATTAGCATAGCTACATGCCAACATTACATTTTAACATCATGCTAGGTTAGCAACACTAGCATAGCTATATGTGCTACATGCTAACTAAAAATCTCACAATGTATTTAGAAGGCATTAAGTTGTTTTTATGCTTTTTAAAAAAATATTTAATCCATTTTTAAGGACTGCTACCTCACAGAATTGTATTTGACTAATATATCTTCAAAGATGGTGTTATGTTGGCATTAATGGCAGTCATTAAGGTTGGAATTGGGGGTTAAATCAGCAAAAATGATAACCGGGCGCGGCCACCGCTGCTGCTCACTGCTCCCCTCACATCCCGGAGGCTGTTAATCAAGGTATGAGTCAAATGCAGAGTGTAATTTCAGTGTGTGACTATCAGTGGTACTTTAATGGCCTACTGAAACCCGCTTTAGTTTACTAAATTGCAATTTTAAATTTCCCGCGGAGTTTCTTGTTGAAAATGTCGCCGAATGATGACATCATTGGTTGTAGAGGACATGTTAGCCCAGCACCACTTACGGCTAAAAGTCGTCTCTTTTCATCGCATAATTACACAGTATTTTGGACATCTGTGTTGCTGAATCTTTCGCAATTTGTTCCATTAATAATGGAGACGTCAAAGAAGAAAGCTGTTGGTGGAAAGCGGTGGATTGCAGCTGCCTTTAGCAACCGAAACACAGCCGGTGTTTCTTTGTTTGTTGTGAAGCTTTAGCCAACATGTTTCTCTACCACGTGTCAACCAGCAGGTTTTTGGATGAGAAAATTGTGATATTAAGTCGGCTCTTCCCGGAGACTTGTGCGCGAGTTAGCGTCCTCCTGCAGCAGCTGTCATCTTGGCTCCTCTCAGAGACAACGGTGGTCACCGCAGCCCTCCGACTTTCAGGTACGACTTTATAATCTCACTAAAACAGTGTTTTTCAACCACTGTGCCGTGCACACTGGCGTGCCGTGGGAGATTATCTAATTTCACCTATTTGGGGTAAAAAATGTTTTTTGCAAACCACTAATTGTAGTCTGCAAATGATGTGTTGTTTTTGAGTGTCAGTGTTTTCTAGAACAGTGTTTTAACCTTTTTTGAGCCAAGGCACATTTTTTGCGTTGGAAAAACCCAGAAGCACACCGCCAAACAAAAAAATTAACAAAAGGTGAGTGCCCCTAAGAAAGGGTATTGAAGCTTAGGGAAGGATATGCGGAACAAAACTAAAACAGTACTACAAAGTAAACAAAACCAGAATGCTGGACGACAGCAAAGACTTACTGAGGAGCAAAGATGGCGTCCACAAAGTACATCCGTACAAACCATCAACAATGTCCCCACAAAGAAGGATAATCCATCCAATTTCTACCAGCTATTCCCTTTGGGGTCACGTGGGGCGGTGGAGTCTATCTCAGCTACAATCGGGAGGAAGGCGGGGTACACCCTGGACAAGTCGCCCCTTCATCACAGGGTAAAAACAACTGAAATATTCTTGATTGCTAAAACAAACTAGATGCGGGAAATATCGCTCAAAGAAAGACATAGCTCGGTTGGTAGAGCGGCCGTGCCAGCAACTTGAGGGTTGCAGGTTCGATTCCCACTTGTGCCATCCTAGTCACTGCCGTTGTGTCCTTGGGCAAGACACTTGACCCACCTGCTCCCAGTGCCACCCACACTGGTTTAAATGTAACTTAGATATTGGGTTTCACTATGTAAAGCGCTTTGAGTCACTAGAGAAAAGCGCTATATAAATATAATTCACTTCCCTTCACATGAAACCGCTACAGGAAAATACCCCCAAGACCAGAAGTAAAACACTACACACAGGAAAACCGCAAAAAATACAAAATAAGTTAGCGTGTGATGTGACAGGTGGTGACAGTACACCTACTTTGAGACAAGAGCTATAGTGATTCATTTTTGGTTAAGTTTTAAAGTCATATCCAACAACTGCGACGACGACTTTTTACTGTCAACTGAGTTTTGTTTTTTAGTGATTTCTGCTGGTGGAACGCAAAAAATGTGCTTTGGCTCAAAAAAAGGTTGCACTAAAACACTAAAACACAATAAGCAGATAAGGGATTTTCCAGAATTATCCTAATGTGTCTAATAACATCTGACTCGCTCCCACTGCACTCACTTTTTTTTTCTAGTGCTTCACTCTAACTTTCCTCATCCACGAATCTTTCATCCTCGCTCAAATTAATGGGAAAATTCATCGCTTTCTCGGTCCGAATCGCTCTAGCTGCTGGTGGCCATGATTGTAAACAATGTGAGGATGTGAGGAGCTCCACAACCCGTGACATCACGCGCACATCGTCTGCTACTTCCGATACAAGCAAGGCTTTTTTATTAGCGACCAAAAGTTGCAAACTTTATCATCGATGTTCTCTACTAAATCCTTTCAGCAAAAATATGGAAATATTGCAAAATGATCAAGTATGACACAAAGAATGGAGCTGCTATCCCCGTTTAAATAAGAACAATTAATTTCAGTAGCCCTTTGAGTAAAGTTATGTCCTGAACAGTTTTTGAGTCTGGAGGACTTTAAGGAGTTCCAGGCCGGCGGGACTCTTAAGTCGGTCTTAAAGTCGCCGCTCTAATCCGCAGCCAGATGTCTGCTCGGCTCTGCGTCCAAACGCCGAGATCCCAGAAGCCCGTCGGCCATCATCAGAACACATAGTATTTATTTCCAAATAGTCTGTTCCAGGGTCAAACTGTGGCCAGCACTTTTTTTTTTTTAAATCATTCAGAATCCTAAAGTAAGACAAGAACTCATCTATTTTTTTTTAAGCGTTCTGATTAGTAACTAAACATAAAAAGTCAGCTCACAATGAAATGTGCTTAATTTCATTCATTTAAAGTACAAAAAAACCCCAAAGCAGTGAAGTCACGTCGTGTAAATGGTACATAAAAACAAAATACAATTATTTACTAATCATTTTAAAAACTTATATTCAACTTAATAGACTGCAAAGACAATATATTTAACCTTCAAGCTGGAAAAAGTTGTTATTTCTTGCAAAAATTAGCTCATTTGGAATTTCATGCCTGCAGCATGATTCCAAAAAAGCTGGCACGAGTGGCAAAAAAGACAGAGTTGAGGAATGCTCGTCAAACACTTATTCGGAGCATCCTACAGGTCCATCCATCCATTTTCTACCGCTTATTCCCTTTTGGGGTCGCGGGGGGTGCTGGCGCCTATCTCAGCTACAATCGGGCGGAAGGTGGGGGTACACCCTGGACAAGTCGCCACCTCATCGCAGGGCCAACACAGATAGACAGACAACATTCACACTCACATTCACACACTAGGGACCATTTAGTGTGTGCAGGCTAATTAGGAACAGGTGGGTGCCATGATTGGGTGTAAAAAGCAGCTTCCGTGAAATGCTCAGTCATTCACAAACAAGTTGAGGAATGCTCATCAAACACTTATTCGGAGCATCCCACAGGTGAACGGGCTGATTAGGAACAGGTGGGTGCCATGATTGGGTGTAAAAAGCAGCTCCCGTGAAATGCTCAGTCATTCACAAACAAGTTGAGGAATGCTCATCAAACACTTATTTGGAGCATCCCACAGGTGAACGGGCTGATTAGGACCAGGTGGGTGCCATGATTGGGTAGAAAAAAGCAGCTTCCGTGAAATGCTCGGCCGTTCACAAACGAGGACGGGACGAGGGTCAGTTTTAGAACAACATTTCTCAACCAGCTATTGCAAGGAATTGAGGGATTTCACCATCTGCGCTCCGTAATATCATCAAAAAGGTTCAGAGAATCTAGAGAAACCCCTGCACGTAAGCGGCAAGGCTGAAAACCATCAAAAAGCGACATCAGCGTGTGAAGGATATCACCACATGGGCTCAGGAACACTCCAGAAAAACACAGTCAGCGACTACAGCCAGTCGCTGCATCTGTAAGCGCGGGTTAAAACTCTACTATGCAAAGCCACAGCCGTTTATCAACAACACCCGGAAACGCCGCCAGCTACCCTAGGCCTGAGCTTATCTAAGATGGACTGATGCAAAGCTGTGAAAGTGTTCTGTGGTCTGACCAGTCCACATTTCAAATTGTTCTTTTGGAAACTGTGGACGTCGTGTCCTCCGGACCAAAGAGGAAAAGAACCCTCCGACAAAGTTGAACAGCCAGCATGTGTGATGGTATGGGGGTGCATTAGTGCCCATGGCATGGGTAACTTACACATCTGAGAAAGCACCATTAACGCTGAAAGGTACATACAGGTTTTGGTGCCACATATGTTGCTATCATGGACGCCCCTGCTTATTTCAGCAAGACGATGCCGAGCCACGTGTTACAACAGCGTGGCTGCGTAGTAAAAGAGTGCGGGTACTAGACTGGCCTGCTTGTAGTCCAGACCTGTCTCCCATTGAAGATGTGTGGCACATTTTGAAGCGTAAAATATCACAACTGATCACGCATCTCATCTAAACTGAGAAGTTGGTCAACTTTGACAGCCAACGTATTCCCAGAGATGACCAAAAAGACTCCAAAATACTTGTTTTTTAACCCTAAGAGGATTATGAATAATTAAACAGTCTATTATACAGCATTTTTCACATGTGAATATAAATATAGTTTATTATACAGCATTATTTACATGTGAATAACATAAATACAGTCTTTTATACAGCATTATTCACATGTGAATAATATAAATACAGTCTATTATACAGCATTATTCACATGTGAATAATATAAATACAGTCTATTATACATCATTATTCACGTGAATAATATAGTCTGTACAGCATTATTCACATGTGAATAATATAAATACAGTCGATTATACAGCATTATTCACATGTAAATAGCATAAATACAGTCTATTATACAGCATTATTCACATGTGAATAATATAAATACAGTCTATTATACAGCATTATTCACATGTGAATAATATAAATACAGTCTATTATACAGCATTATTCACATGTGAATAATAGTCTGTACAGCATTATTCACATGTGAATAATATAAATACAGTCGATTATACAGCATTATTCACATGTAAATAGTATAAATACAGTCTATTATACAGCATTATTCACATGTGAATAACATAAATACAGTCTATTATACAGAATTATTCATGTGAATAACATAAATACAGTCTATTATACAGCATTATTCACATGTGAATAATATAAATACAGTCGATTATACAGCATTCAAATGTGAATAATATAAATACACTATTATACAGCATTATTCACATGTGAATAATATAAATAGTCTATTATACAGCATTATTCACATGTGAATAATATAAATACAGTCGATTATACAGCATTCAAATGTGAATAATATAAATACACTATTATACAGCTTTATTCACATGTGAATAATATAAATAGTCTATTATACAGCATTATTCACATGTGAATAATATAGTCTATTATTCACATGTGAATAATATAAATACAGTCTGTTATACAGCATTATTCACATGTGAATAATGTAAATAGTCTATTATTCACATGTGAATAGTATAAATACAGTCTGTTATACAGCATTATTCACATGTGAATAACAGTCTACAATACAGCATTATTCACATGTGAATAATATAAAGTCTATTATTTACATGTGAATAATATAAACAAAGTCTGTTATACAGCATTATTCACATGTGAATAACAGTCTACTATACAGCATTATTCACATGTGAATATAAAGTCCATTATTCACATGTGAATAATATAAACAGTCTGTTATACAGCATTATTCACATGTGAATAACACAGTCTACTATACAGTAATATTCACATGTGAATAATATAAAGTCTATTATTCACATGTGAATAATATAAATACATTCTGTTATACAGCATTATTCACATGTGAATAATATAAAGTCTATTATTCACATATGAATAATATAAACATAGTCTGTTATACAGCATTATTCACATGTGAATAATATAGTCTACTATACAGCATTATTCACGTGAATAATATAAACAGAGTCTGTTATACAGCATTATTCACATGTGAATAACACAGTCTACTATACAGTAATATCCACATGCGAATAACATAAATAGTCTATTATACAGCATTATTCACATGTAAATGGTATAAATACAGTCTATCATACAGCATTATTCACATGTGAATAATATAATTACAGTCTGTTATACAGCATTATTCACATGTGAATAACATACAGTCTACTATACAGCGATATTCACATGTGATATAGTCTATTATTACATGTAAATAATAGTCTATACAGCATTATTCACATGTGAATAACATAGTCTATTATACAGCATTATCCACATGTGAATAATATAAATACAGTCTATTATACAGCATTATTCACATTTGAATAATATAAATACTGTCTATTATACACATGTAAATAATAAATAGTTTCCATGTGGCCTTTGATCGAAAATGAGTTTTGACAACCCTGAGTTAGAAACTGAGAAGTATGATCACGTGGTCTTTGATGCTTTGATAATCTTAACTGCCGAAGTAAAAAAATAATAATAATACATAAAGTATGAAATGATGCTAAGCTAACATTAATATTATGTGTGCTAGAGGACGGATCACGTGACCAAGACACAAAAGCAGCACACCGGCCTCCAACTGCGGTGATTAATTGCCTGCTTGTTCACAGTCCAGAACCTCCTTGAAAAAAACTCACATTTAAGCCACGTTAGCGGTGATGTAGCCACGGAAGAAAAGCACATTTCCAAGCAAAAGCCACAAACAGAACTCCGTTGAAAAAGCAGCACATTTAACATAAACAGCAACGAGAGGAGAAAACGGTGACTTACGGATTCGCAACTTGAGTCCCAGCCAGCTCCGAGGCGGCGACTTGTGAAGCGCCGAGTTCTTGGTCCACTTGTTGGGCACCATGGAGGCATGCGGCCGTTGCGACGCTAGTCCTCCGCCGGGGAGACGCCGAGAAGACCCGGCCAGAAGCCGCTCAAATCCCCGCCGACCAGCAGGTTACTTAAAGCACTTTGATGATGCGTTTAAGGAACATCCGAAATAACGTCCTGGGTGCTGTTTTGTTTCGTAAAGTCCGTCAGCAGCCTAAAACTAAACATATATTTTAAACAAAAGTGCTGCTTTTTTTAAATATAAATCAAAGAAAAGTGCTGCTTTTTAAATATATAATAAAGAAAAAGTGCTTATTTTATGAAAAGTTCCCTCCGAACGAGCAAGCTGTGTCCATTCATTCACTGCGAGGCTGCACTGATGGTGGGCTGTTCGCGAACGATCTGCTTTTTCAAAACCGGCTCTTTGAACCTTCTTTGAGATTAAAGAGCCGTTTTTTTTTTTACCCCTTTGTCTTTGTTTCTGCTAAAAAAAAATAAACACACGTGATTGGTCCAAAAGTGTGGTGCCGTATGTGTCGTCAGTAGTGACGGCTCTTCTTTTATTGTTTTTTATTAATGTGGGCGTTAGCGCCACCTGCCGACGCGGAGTGGTTATGCTCCATTATCAGGGGTGTCCGACTCCTTGTCATTGAGGGTCGAATTTAATTATTTTACATGTACACTGTACAAAAAAAAACATCTGTGGATTTTACCTGTTTTTACGGAAAAAAATGAAATAGACGTTTATTTTACTCTTTTTATTATTTTTTTTTACAACATATTAAATGAAGTAAATAGAAAAACAGTACCAATATTTGATTTTATTTTGGTAACTCATCTGCCAGATTTTTACCAAAATTTTATGTGAATTGCAATTACACTAATATATATATATATATATATATATTAAATAGAAAAAAAAAAACCCTGACAGCTCAGTCAACAGAATTTTACTGTAAAAAAAAATAAGTTGCTCGTTTTTACGGAAAAATCTGGCAGTTTAGTTGCCAGACTTTTACTGTAAAATAGTTTTTTTATTTTTACAACATAGAAAAAAAAGGACCAATGTTTGATTTTATTTTGGTAACTCATCTGCCAGTTTTTTTTTTTTTTACCAAAATTAAATGTGGATTGCAATTACAGTAATAGTTTTTTTTTAAAAATAAAAATAAAAACACCCTGACAGCTCAGTCAACAGAATTTTAATGTAATTTTTTTTTTAATCGCTCATTTTTACAAAAAAATCGGAAAGCTTAGTTGCCAGACTTTTACTGTAAAATAGACGTTTATTTTATTTTTCTACAACATATTACTGTAAATAGAAAAAGAGTACCAATGTTTGATTTTATTTTGGTAACTCATCTGCCAGATTTTTACCAAAATTAAATAAATGTGGATTGCAATTACAGTAATAGTTTAAAAAAAAAAACAACCCTGACAGCTCAGTCAACAGAATTTTACTGTAAAAACAAATTTATAAGAAATTTCTCGTTTCTACGGAAAAATCGGACATCTTAGTTGCCAGACTTTTACTGTAAAATACATGTTTTGTTGTTGATTTTACAACATATTACTGTAAATAGAAAAACAGTACCACTGTTTAATTTTGTTTTGGCAACTCAGCTGACTTTTTGTTTATCATAATAAAATGTGATAATGTTATTCCATTTACAGTAATACACTGTAAAATCTTCAAACAAGGATTTTACAGTAAAAAAAAAAAAAAAAATCCTGACAGCTCAGTCGACAGAATTTTATTGTAAAAAAAAAAAAAAAAAAAAAAAAAAAGGGTTTTTTTACGGAAAAAAAACAACTGGCAGTTTAGTTGCCAGACTTTTACTGTAAAATATATGTTTTTTTAACAACATATTACTGTAAATAGAAAATTAGTGCCACTATTTATTTTGGCAACTCAGCTGCCAGTTGTTGTTTTTTCCCATAATAAAATGTGATACGGTTATTCCAATTACATTAATACACTGTAAAATCCTCAGATAATTTGACGGTAAAAAAAACCAAAAAAAACTGACAGCTCAGTCGATAGAATTTTACTGTAAAATAAAATAAACATTGGTCGTTTTTACCAGTTTTTAAGGAAAAATCTGTAATTCATCAACCGTGGATTTTACTGTAAAAAAACAAAAACAAAAATCTGACAGCTCAGTAGACATACTTTTACTGTAAAAATAAAAACATTGGTCGTTTTTACGGAAAAATATGGACGCTTAGTTGCCAGACTTTTACTGTAAAATATTTTTTTTAATTATTTTTTTACAACCCATTACTGTAAATAAAAAAAACAGTACCACTGTTTGATTTTATTTTGGCAACTCGGCTGCCAGTTTTTGCACCACAATAAAATGTGGTACATTTTCTTCCATTTACAGTAATACACTGTAAAATCATCAACAGAGAATTTTACGGTAAAAAAATAAAAAAATCCCAAAAACTGACAGCTCAGTCGACAGAATTTTACTGTATAAAAAAATATAAATTAACCGTTTTTACCACTGTTTTTAAGGCAACATCTGGCAGCTGAGTTGCCAGATTTTTTTTACCATAATAAAATAAGGTACTGTTATTCCATTTACAGAAATACACTGAAAAAAATCAACTGTGGATTTTACGGTAAAAAAACCCCAAAAAACTGACGGCTCTGTAGACAGAATTTTACTGTTAAAAAAACAAAACAAACATTGGTCGTTTTTACGGAAAAATATGGACGCTTAGTTGCCGGGCTAAAATAGATGTTTTTTTATAGCTTTTTTTTTTGACAACATATTACTGTAAATAGAAAAACAGTACCACTGTTTAATTTTATTTTGGTAACTCAGCTGACATTTTGTTTACCATAGTAAAATGTGATACTGGTATTCCATTTACAGTAATACACTGTAAAATCATCAACCGATAATTTTACGGGAAAAAACCCCCCAAAAACTGGCAGCTCAGTTGACAAAATTTTGTGTAAAAAACAACAACAAAACATTGGTAGTTTTTACAACTGTTTTTGCAGAAAAAAACTGGGAGTTTAGTTGCCAGTCTTTTACTGTAAAATATATACATATATTTATTTTTTTTACAACATATTACTGTGAATAGAAAAACAGTACCACTGTTTAATTTTATTTTGACAACTGAGCTGCCAGTTGTTGTTTTTTACCATAATAAAATGAGATATTGTTATTTCGTTTACAGTAATACACTGTAAAATCATCAACCGTGGATTTTACGGTAAAAAAACAAAAACTGACAGCTAAGTCGACAGAATTTTCTGTAAAAATAAAAATAAAAATTAAAAAAATATTGGTTGTTTTTACAACTGTTTTTGCAGAAAAACAGGCAGCTTAGTTGCCAGTCTTTTACTGTAAAACTAAAAAATATATGAAAAAAATATATATATATATACACACACAGCATATTACTGTAAATACAAAAACAGTACCAATGTTTAATTTTATTTTGGCAACTGAGCTGCCAGTTTTTTTTTAACCATACTAAAATGTGGTACTGTTATTCCATTTACAGTAATACACGGTAAAATCATCAACCAATAATTTTACGGTAAAAAAAACAAAACAAAAACTGGCAACTCAGTTGAGAGAATTTTCTGTAATAAAAAAAAATAAAAAAAATAAAAAATAAAATATTGGTCGTTTTAACAACTGTTTTTGCAGAAAAAACTGGCAGCTTAGTTGCTAGACTTTTACTGTAAAATATATATATTTTTTTTACAACATATTACTGTAAATAGTAACAGTACCACTGTTAAAATTTTATTTTGACAACTGAGCTGCCAGTTTTTTTTACCATAATAAAATGTGATACTGTTATTCCCTTTACAGTAATGCACTGTAAAATCCTCAACCGATAATTTTACTGTAAAAAACAAACAAAACAAAACTGGAAGCTCAGTTGACATAATTTTACTGCAAAAAAAAAACAAAAAAAAAATTGGTAGTTTTTTTCGCCACTGAAAAACTTCACAAAATTGTACAGTAAAATCTATCGATCATTTTTATGTTGCACAATTTGATGGATCACTTGCTTTGAAATCATAAGTTAAGCAGATATTTAAGTATTTATTTGAATTTGGACCAAAAAAAGTTACATAATATTTGTTGCAAAATTTGACACTATTTTTTTCCCTGTCAAAATGGAAAAAAAACAATACCTTTAGTAAGAAGTAAAGAAAGTATAAGCATCATCACTGCCATCTTACCCCAAAAATAATGAGTTTTGATAATTTTGTACATTTTTCATTTTTAAAAGCAACACTATATTGCAAAAATATATGTCCACCCATTGAAATGATCAGAAACAGGTGTCCTAATCAATAAATGTAAATAAATAAATAAATCACAGGTGTATAAAATCAAGCACTTAGGCATGGAGACTATTTCTACAAACATTTGTGAAAGAACAGGCCGCTTTCAGTGATTTCCAGCGTGGAACTGTCATAGGATGCCACCTGTGGAACAAATCCAGTCGTGAACTTTCCGATGGACGAGTCCGGGTTTGGAGGTTGCCAGGACAAGGCTACGTTTCGGACTGCATTGTGCCGAGTGTGAAATTTGGTGGAGGAGGAATTATGGTGTGGGGTTGTGTTGGGTTTGGCCCCTTAGTTTCAGTGAAAGGACCTTTGAATGCTCCAGGATACCAAAACATTTTGGACAAGTCCTTCCTGTTCCAACATATATATAGCTATACTAATGTTTTTAACCTAGCAAGATGTGAAAATGTAATATTAGCATGTAGCTCATATAGCTATGCCAATGTTTTTAACCTAGCAAGATGTGAAAATGTAATGTTAGCATGTAGCTCATATAGCTATGCCAATGTTTTTGACCTAGCAAGATGTGAAAATGTAATGTTAGCATGTAGCTCACATAGCTATGCTAATGTTGCTAAGTGCTAACCTAGCATGGTGTTAAAATATATTATAGCAAGTAGCTCATGGATATGTTAATGTGTGTAACCTAGCATGATGTTAAAATGTAAATTAGCATGTAGCTCATATAGCTATGCCAATGTTTTTTAACCTAGCAAGATGTGAAAATGTAATGTTAGCATGTAGCTCATATAGCTATGCCAATGTTTTTGACCTAGCAAGATGTGAAAATGTAATGTTAGCATGTAGCTCATATAGCTATGCCAATGTTTTTAACCTAGCAAGATGTGAAAATGTAATGTTACCATCTGGCTCATATAGCTATGCTAGTGTTTTAAACCAAGTATGATGTGCAATGCATTGTTAGCATGAAGTTCACATAGCTATGCTAATGTTGCTAAGTGCTAACTTAGCATGGTGTTGAAATATGTTAGCATGTAGCTCATATAGATATGTCAATGTTTGTAACCTAGCATGATGTTAAAATGTAATATTAGCATGTAGCTCATATAGCTTTGCTAGTGTTTTTAACTTAGCATAATGTTAAAATATAATGTTAACATGAAGCTCCCATAGCTATGTTAATGTTGCTAAGTGTTTACATAGCATGGTGTTGAAATATGTTAGAATGTAGCTCATATAGATATGTTAATGTTTGTAACCTAGCATGATGTTAAAATGTAATGTTACCATGTGGCTCATATAGCTATACTAGTGTTTTAAATCAAGCATGATGTGAAAATGCATTGTTAGCATGAAGTTCACATAGCTATGCTAATGTTGCTAAATGCTAACCTGGCATGGTGTTGAAATATGTTAGCATGTAGCTCAGATACGTTAATGTTTGTAACCTAGCATTATGTTAAAATGTAAGGCTGGCATGTAGCTTAAATAGCTTTGTTTAGTGTTTTTAATCTAGCATAATGTTAAAATGTATTGTTAGCCTGAAGCTCACATAGCGATGCTATTGTTGCAAATCTATAATGATGTCAAAATGTAATGTTAGCATGTAAGCATATGAAGCCACGCTTGTGTTTGTAACCCAGCATGATGTTAAAATGTAATATTAGCATGTAGCTATGCTCATGTTGCTAACCTTGCAGTCCCCTAGAGGCCAAAGAACAAAGATGGACCCTGAAACAATACACTTAATGTAAATGTGTCTTCTCTCCAAAAAAAAAAAAGGCAGAGTGCTAACAAATAATGTGCATTTATTACGAGAGGTTAAGTGTGGGAATGGCGCCTGTACAAAATAACCAACCGTGTCGCTGAGGTAAAAAAAATCTCAGTCCTGTACAATCCAATCCCCGAGAGCCGAGACCAGGATGGAGACTCGGAGCGTCAGTCAGTCAGTGTGTCCCCATTTGACTCGGTCTCTGCAGGCCCTTGAAGATTCGCAGCTTTCCTGCTCCGGTCAGCTCGAAGCTGTAGTCCGAAGTCACGTAGGGAGGGTCTCCCTTAACTCCCTCCTGGACAAACACATCATTGTTGGACATGTCAACATAAGCGGGACTTCATTTTGTGTTAGTTGTCTTGATGCTGGAAGTTACACACTTTCAAAATACTTGGAGTAAACACTACTGTGTGTGTGTGTGTTTTCGGACTTAATGGGGACATCGCTCTGTACTGTGTGTGTGTGTTCGGACTTAATGGGGACATGGCTCTGTTTTCACAGTCATCTTTAGTGGACTTCTGACGGCATGGGGACCAACTGCAGGTCCCCTATAGGGAAACCTTTTTAAATGATAGTAGCGAAGGATGAGTAGCTAAGTCCCTTTTTAAAAAAAAATAATAATAATTCTTAAAAGTATGATGTATTCATGAGTGACATAAAATATCAGAAGTACTTTAAAGTGAGTGAAATGTGGCCAACAGTTTGCGTGTATGCAAACCTTCTATTTGACTTAAAAAGCTGTTTGCCGAGATGGCGTCTGACCTGCGTGGTCAGCACGTAGGAGGGCAGCGTGGTGGTCCCCAGCAGGAGACAGTTGACCTTGCGGAGGAGGGCGGGGTCCAGCGGGGTCAAGACAAAGTAGAGACCCCTGGCCATGTCGATGCCTCGCAGCACGCCTGCAAAGATGGCGTGGTGTGAAGAGGTAGACCCCCGCAGCGTAGCAGAGCAATAAGGAAGTTCTTACCCAGACCCAGACAGGGACAGACGGGAGGACGGGACAGCAAGACGGGACGTCCATTACTGGTCACCTTGTCCGCCATGCAGCACAGGCCCACCACGCCGGCGTTGGCGGCGTACAACATGTCGCTGGGCGCCACCTCGGAGTGCAGCACGCCCAACGCCACCGCTGTGTGCGCCACCTGTGGTACCATGGTTTATAAAAGGTACTTAGCTAAGTCATACCTTTTATAGCTAGTACTTAGTCGGGTACTACCTGGTACCGCTGTAGTACTTCTTACCTGGTAAGGTGTGAGAGCGTGTAGAGGTCTAACAGGTCCTGGATCAGCAGACTGCAGCTGGCTGAGGTAAGCCAGCAGTGCCATGTCTCTCAGCTCATTGGACCTCTGGTGCCTCCTGTCCACACAACACGCACGTCAACAACATCCATAAAACACCCAAAAACAACACAAAAAAACACCAATCAACTACACGATAAATCGGCCGTCAACAAAACGATAAAACAACCGTCAACAACACGATAGAACGGCCGTCAACAAGACGATAAAACAGCCAGCAACAACACGATAAAACTGCCGTCAACAACAGAATAAATCGGCCGTCAACAAGACGATAAAACAGCCGGCAACAACACGATAAAACTGCCGTCAACAACACGATAAAACTGCCGTCAACAACAGAATAAATCGGCCGTCAACAACACGATAAAACGGCCGTCAACAACACGATAAAACGGCCGTCAACAACACGATAAAACGGCCGTCAACAACACGATAAAACGGCCGTCAACAACACGATAAAACGGCCGTCAACAACACGATAAAACGGCCGTCAACAACACGATAAAACGGCCGTCAACAACGCGATAAAACTGCCGTCAACAACGCGATAAAACACCCGTCAACAACACGATAAAACACCCGTCAACAACACGATAAAACTGCCGTCAACAACAGGATAAATAGGCCGTCAACAACACGATAAAACACCCGTCAACAACAGGATAAATAGGCCGTCAACAACACGATAAAACGCCCGGCAACAACACGATAAATCGGCCATCAACAACACGATGAAACTCCCGCCAACAACACCATAAAACGGCCGTCAACAGCACGATTAATCGGCCGCCAACAACACGATAAATCGGCCGCCAACAACACGATAAATCGGCCGCCAACAACACGATAAATCGGCCGCCAACAACACGATAAATCGGTAGCCAACAACACGATAAATCGGCCGCTAACAACACGATAAATCGGCCATCAACAACACGATGAAATTCCCGCAAACAACACCATAAAACGGCCGTCAACAGCACGATCAATCGGCCGCCAACAACACGATAAATCGGCCGCCAACAACACGATAAATCGGCCGCCATCAACACGATAAATCGGCCGCCATCAACACGATAAATCGGCCGCCATCAACACGATAAATCGGCCGCCAACAATACGATAATTCGGCCGCCAACAACACGATAATTCGGCCGCCAACAACACGATAATTCGGCCGTCAACAACACGATAAAACGGCCGTCACCAACACGATAAAACGGCCGTCAATAACACAATAAAACACCCGCCAACAACACGATAAAACACCCGCAAAAAACGGCCGTCAACAACACAATAAAACACCCGCCAACAACTAGATTAAACACCCATCAACAACACGATAAAACACCCGTCAACAACATGATAAATCGACCGTCAACAACACGATAAATCGACAGTCAACAACACGATGAAACACCCGTCAACAACACAATAAGACACCAGTCAACAACACGATTAATCGGTCGCCAACAACACGATTAATCGGTCGCCAACAACACGTTAAAACTAACGCCAACAACACGTTAAAACTAACGCCAACAACACGTTAAAACTAACGCCAACAACACGTCAAAACGAATGCCAACAACACGTCAAAACACCTGCAAACAAAACGTTAAAACCAACAACATTATAAAAAGGAGAGCTAACAACAAGATAAATCGAACGCCAACAACACAATAACATGAGTGACAAAAATACAATAAAACAAGTGCTAACAAGTGCCAACAAGATAAAACAAGTGCTAACAACAGGATAAAACAAGTGCTAACAACAAGATAAAACAAGTGCTAACAACAAGATAAAACAAGTGCTAACAACAGGATAAAACAAGTGCTAACAACAAGATAAAACAAGTGCTAACAACAGGATAAAACAAGTGCTAACAACAGGATAAAACAAGTGCTAACAACAGGATAAAACCAGTGCTAACAACAAGATAAAACAAGTGCTAACAACAAGATAAAACAAGTGCTAACAACAGGATAAAAGAAGTGCTAACAACAGGATAAAAGAAGTGCTAACAACAAGATAAAACAAGTGCTAACAATATAATAAAATGAACGCCAATGACACGATAAAATGAGCGCCACAAATACGATAAAACGAGTGCTAACACAAAAAAAGGAGCGCCAAAAACCCGATAAAAGGAGCGCCAAGGGCTTACGTTCGTGTTTGGCCGCCCGCTCCTTGGTACTGGTTGTTGACGCTGAGGTGGACGTAGCTTTGAGGCGGGCTGTGGCTCTCGGTGAACTCCTCCAGCGCCGTCTGGGCAGGCGGGTGAGTCTGCACGCCGCTGGCCGTTCTGAGGAAGTCCGGGGTGAGGTCTGGGCACTGGCCCACGCCGTCGTGAGAAATCTGGACGACATGCGACACCGGGAGGAAGCGCAACAAGTCCACCAGAAGCTGCAGTCCAAAACCTGAACAAATGAAAATGAAGGTAAATCTTGTTATACTGTATGTTGTGTGGCACAACCAATGTTGTAATAGCACTAAACTGCTGAGTCAGCACTAAACCTTTGATTGTAAACGACAGGACAACAAATGTAGCAACATTTCTTCAAGTTACTGTGTGCTGGCTACTCATCATAATTCTAATGCAGCTACGGCCATCTTAGTGGAGTTTATAAAAAAAAAAAAAAACTGTCGAGAGGTTGCCTACAGCCACAGCTGTTTACACACCCACAAACAACCCGATAAATCGTCCGTCAACAACAGGATAAAACAACAGGATAAAACACACGTCAACAACACGATAAATGGGCCGCCAACAACACGATAAATGGGCCGTCAACAACACGATAAATCGGCCGTCAACAACACGATAAATCGGCCGTCAACAACACGATAAACCGGCCGTCAACAACACGATAAACCGGCCGTCAACAACACGATAAACCGGCCGTCAACAACACGATAAACCGGTCGTCAAAAACACGATGAATTGCCCGTCAACAACAGGATAAATCGGCCGTCAACAACATGATAAATCGGCCGTCAACAACATGATAAATCGGCTGTCAACATCACGATAAATCGGCCTCCAACAACACGATAAATCAGCTGTCAACAACAATACAATAAAATACCCACAAACAACACGATAAATCGGCTGCCAACAACACGATAAAACACCCGTCAACAACACGATAAAACGTCCGTCAACAACACGATAAAACGTCCGCCAACAACACGATAAAACGGCCGCCAACAACACGATAAATGGGCCGCCAACAACACGATAAATGCGCCGCCAACAAGACGATAAATGGGCCGTCAACAACACGATAAATCGTCCGTCAACAACACGATAAACCGGCCGTCAACAACACGATAAACCGGCCGTCAACAACACGATAAACCGGCCGTCAAAAACACGATGAATCGGCCGTCAACAACAGGATAAATCGGCCGTCAACAACAGGATAAATCGGCCGTCAACAACATGATAAATCGTCCGTCAACAACATGATAAATCGGCTGTCAACATCACGATAAATCGGCCGCCAACAACACGATAAATCAGCTGTCAACAACACAATAAAATACCCACAAACAACACGATAAATCGGCCGCCAACAACACGATAAAACACCCGTCAACAACACGCTAAAACGTCCGCCAACAACACGCTAAAACGGCCTCCAACAACACGATAAATGGGCCGCCAACAACACGATAAATGGGCCGCCAACAACACGATAAATGGGCCGTCAACAACACGATAAATGGGCCGTCAACAACACGATAAATGGGCCGCTAACAACACGATAAATGGGCCGCCAACAACACGATAAATGGGCCGCCAACAACACAATAAATGGGCCGCCAACAACACGATAAATGGGCCGTCAACAACACGATAAATCGGCCGTCAACAACACGATAAATCGGCCGTCAACAACACGATAAACCGGCCGTCAAAAACACGATGAATCGCCCGTCAACAACAGGATAAATCGGCCGTCAACAACATGATAAATCGGCCGTCAACAACATGATAAATCGGCTGTCAACATCACGATAAATCGGCCGCCAACAACACGATAAATCAGCTGTCAACAACACAATAAAATACCCACAAACACGATAAATCGGCCGCCAACAACACGATAAAACACCCGTCAACAACAAGATAAAACGTCCGCCAACAACACGATAAAACGGCCGCCAACAACACGATAAAACACCCGTCAACAACACGGTAAAACGGCAGTCAACAACTCGATAAAACGGCCGTCAACAAAAAGATAAAACGGCCGTCAACAAAACGATAAAACGGCTGTCAACAAAACGATAAACCGGCCGTCAACAAAACGATAAATCGGCCGCCAACAACACAATAAAATACCCACAAACAACACGATAAATCGGCCGCCAACAACACGATAAAACACCCGTCAACAACAAGATAAAACGTCCGCCAACAACACGATAAAACGGCCGCCAACAACACGATAAAACACCCGTCAACAACACGGTAAAACGGCAGTCAACAACTCGATAAAACGGCCGTCAACAAAAAGATAAAACGGCCGTCAACAAAACGATAAAACGGCTGTCAACAAAACGATAAACCGGCCGTCAACAAAACGATAAATCGGCCGCCAACAACACGATAAAATACCCACAAACAACACGATAAATCGGCCGTCAACAAAACGATAAATCGGCCGTCAACAACAAGATGAAACGGCCGCCAACAACACGATTAAACGGCCGGCAACAACATGGTAAAATGGCCGCCAACAACACGATAAAATGGCCGCCAACAACACGATACATCATCCGTCAACAACGCGATAAATGGGCCGCCAACAACGCGATAAATGGGCCGTCAACAACACGATAAATGGGCCGTCAACAACACGATAAATGGGCCGCTAACAACACGATAAATGGGCCGCCAACAACACGATAAATGGGCCGCCAACAACACAATAAATGGGCCGCCAACAACACGATAAATGGGCCGTCAACAACACGATAAATCGGCCGTCAACAACACGATAAATCGGCCGTCAACAACACGATAAACCGGCCGTCAAAAACACGATGAATCGCCCGTCAACAACAGGATAAATCGGCCGTCAACAACATGATAAATCGGCCGTCAACAACATGATAAATCGGCTGTCAACATCACGATAAATCGGCCGCCAACAACACGATAAATCAGCTGTCAACAACACAATAAAATACCCACAAACAACACGATAAATCGGCCGCCAACAACCCGATAAAACACCCGTCAACAACAAGATAAAACGTCCGCCAACAACACGATAAAACGGCCGCCAACAACACGATAAAACACCCGTCAACAACACGGTAAAACGGCAGTCAACAACTCGATAAAACGGCCGTCAACAAAAAGATAAAACGGCCGTCAACAAAACGATAAAACGGACGTCAACAAAACGATAAACCGGCCGTCTACAAAACGATAAATCGGCCGCCAACAACACGATAAAATACCCACAAACAACACGATAAATCGGCCGTCAACAAAACGATAAATCGGCCGTCAACAACAAGATGAAACGGCCGCCAACAACACGATTAAACGGCCGGCAACAACATGATAAAATGGCCGCCAACAACACGATAAAATGGCCGCCAACAACACGATACATCATCCGTCAACAACACGATAAAACACCCGTCAACAACAAGATAAAACGGCCGTCAACAACATGACAAAAAACCCACAAACAACACGATAAATCGGCCGTCAACAACATGATAAAATACCCACAAACACGATAAATCGGCCGTCAACAACACGATAAAACGGCCGCCAACAACACGATAAAACGGCCGCCAACAACACGATAAAATGGCCGCCAACAACACGATAAAACGGCCGCCAACAACACGGTAAAACGGCCGTCAACAACTCGATGAAACGGCCGTCAACAACACGATAAAACGGCTGTCAACAACACGATAAATCGGCCGCCAACAACACGATAAAATACCCACAAACAACACGATAAATCGGCCGTCAACAAAACGATAAATCGGCCGTCAACAAAACGATAAATCGGCCGTCAACAAAACGATAAATCGGCCGTCAACAACAGGATGAAACGGCCGCCAACAACACGATAAAACGGCCGCCAACAACACGATAAAACGGCCACCAACAACACGATAAAATGGCCCGCAACAACACGATAAAACGGCCGCCAACAACACGATTAAACGGCCGCCAACAACACGATAAAACGGCCGCCAACAACACGATTTAACACCCGTCAACAACACGATAAAACGGCCGTCAACAACACGATAAAACGGCCGTCAACAAAACGATAAAACGGCTGTCAACAAAACGATAAAACGTCCGTCAACAATACCATAAATCGGCCGCCAACAACACCATAAATCGGCCGCCAACAACACCATAAATCGGCTGCCAACAACACCATAAATCGTCCGTCAACATCATGATAAAATGGCTACCAAACAACACGATAAATCGGCCGTCAACAACACGATAAAACGGCCTACAAACAACATGATAAATCGGCCGTCAACAACACGATAAAACGGCTGTCAACAAAATGATAAAACGGCTGTCAACAACACGATAAATCGGCCGCCAACAACACGATAAAATACCCACAAACAACACGATAAATCGGCCGTCAACAACACGATAAAACGGCTGTCAACAAAATGATAAAACGGATGTCAACAACACGATAAATCGGCCGCCAACAACACGATAAAATACCCACAAACAACACGATAAATCGGCCGTCAACAAAACGATAAATCGGCCGTCAACAAAACGATAAATCGGCCGTCAACAACAGGATGAAACGGCCGGCAACAACACGATAAAACGGCTGGCAACAACACGATAAAACGGCCACCAACAACACGATAAAATGGCCGGCAATTACACGATAAAACGGCCGCCAACAACACGATAAAACGGCCGCCAACAACACGATAAAACACCCGTCAACAAAACGATAAAACGGCTGTCAACAAAACGATAAATCGACTGTCAACAAAACGATAAAACGGCTGTCAACAAAACGATAAATCGACTGTCAACAAAACGATAAAACGGCCGTCAACAATAACATAAATCGGCCGCCAACAACACCATAAATCGGCTGCCAACAACAGGATAAATTGTCCGTCAACATCACGATAAAACGGCTACCAAACAACACGATAAATCGGCCGTCAACAACGCGATAAAACGGCCTACAAACAACATGATAAATCGGCCGCCAACAACATGATAAAACGGCCTACAAACAACACGATAAATCGGCCGTCCACAAGGTAAATATTGTTATACTGTATGTTGTGCAGCACAACCAATGTTGTAATAGCACTAAAATGCACCAAACATTAGATTTTAAACCACAGGACAACAAATGTAGCAACATTTCATCAAGTTACTGTGTGCTGGCCACTCATCATACTTCCAATGCAGCTACCGCCATCTTAGTGGAGTTCATTAAAAAAAACCTGTCGAGAGGTTGCCTACAGCCAATACCATTTAAAGAGGCACTCACTACAGGAGACTGTGTGGTTAATTGAAGACAGGCCTAAATCGGGTAATGTTTTGCTGTTGAGGCTGACCTTTGACCCAGCCCATGGTGTTGATGATGACGGGCATCTCTTTGGTCGGCGAGCGTTTCCTCCACAAGGACTTGATGCTCTCCATGTAGAGAATCATGTCTGACTCGCACGTGGACTGGCCGTAGTAAACCATGTGATCAGGGGCACGCTGGTGTGTGAAGGGGGGGCCTGGGGAAACAAACAGTACTACTGAGTCTACTACGACTTCACTGTCATACTTTAACAAAATGTACTGCAATACTACTGTTACACTTTAACAACGTATACTGTAGACCAGGGGTGTCCAAGACGTCAAAAGTATAACCTTTTAAATGTTATATTTATATTTTATAATATATTGTGATATTTATATTTTGACACAATCTAGCGGACAAAATGAGTTTTTCCCTGGTCAAACAATTTTTACGGTTGGAATGTGCAGCATCTATTTATACGACCAAATGCAAACAACCTTCCCTAGTCATGATTTAAAAAAAAAATACAAATCAAATTAAAATCCAACCAACACAAAAAGTAAACAGACATGGTCACTGAACTGTGTGGATATTATAAATAAAGTCAAATGACCATAAAAAATTCCAAAAAATTACAAAGCATGATGGGAAAATGTTTAAGACTCTCCAAATGTATCCATGTCATTTTAGCTGCTGTGATTGTGATTGATTACAAAACTTTAAGAAGGTTGTCACAGAAGTAAACTAGGTAAAAGTAAGTTTTTCACATACTTTTAACATCCAATTATATTGCAATATATCGTAAGACCAACATTTCTAGCGTATAATAGGTCTCCTATTCTTTGTAATAACATTGTTATTCTGAAGCTAACTGTGGAGGGGGCGTGGCCTGCGGGCCTGCAGCGAAGCGAGGTGTGCCAGGACCGGCCTCCAAATCCGCGACAGGTGCGTAGATGGCCCACCGGGGCCTTTTTATCTGATCACCTGTCAGGCTCACCTGCACTGGCTTCCTGTGCACTTAAGATGTGACTTTAAGGTTTTACTACTTACGTATAAAATACTACACGGTCTAGCTCCATCCTATCTTGCCGATTGTATTGTACCATATGTCCCGGCAAGAAATCTGCGTTCAAAGGACTCCGGCTTATTAGTGATTCCCAAAGCCCAAAAAAAGTCTGCGGGCTATAGAGCTTTTTCATTTCGGGCTCCAGTACTCTGGAATGCCCTCCCGGTAACAGTTCGAGAGGCCACCTCAGTAGAAGCATTTAA
>NC_084616.1:12885780-12915780 GCF_033978795.1 Nerophis ophidion
AAAAGATTAGTCACATGTAATATTTTCAACGTAGGTGTAAAAATAATGTATTTATATATTTCTTTTGTATTTTATGTAATTCTCTTGTTTTGTTTGCATGGCTCAAAATAAACCATTCATTCATTCATTCATTCATTCATTTAACTGTAACCAAAGGCGATGGCTGTTTACGACCCCCGCCCCTTAGAAACAGCTGTTGCCGTGTAATCAGGGAAGGTCCAAATAAAAGAGGCGGCGTACAATCTTTCGCCAGAGCGCGTTGAGACAAGGGTACAGTGTCCAAGCGTCTCTCCTCAATTGAGCCAAATGTAATTCTGTCTCTGTTTAATTATTTGCTTCTTGTCTTGTTTAATAGATGTCAGTGTTTGATCCTGACACTTACAAAAAAGTGAGACCCCATTTTTCTGACTTCAAAATTCCTAGTGCCAACACTGTGTGATGTGAACCACAGAACGGGAAATTGAACGTATTGCCACATAGTACAGGTTCTGGCTGCTTAGTACAACATAAGCACTACAAATTATTGAATATGTGTATCTATGCACGCTAATGTCAGATGATAAAATACACGACACAGTTTGACAGTATTGTTGCTGTTCCCACTCCACCGCATCTTCATTATTTTACACTGGTTAACTTCTTTTTACACTTGTATGACAGTTAAGAGCATCCAAACAAGTTTTTATGATGGACGCAGTTTGATTAGAAATGAATATGTGGCGGTAAAGGTCTTGTTTCTTTTAAAGTTAAAGTACCAATGATTGTCACACACATACGAGATGTGGCGAAATGATTCTCTGCGATATTGTTTTGGGGTTGTTTACCTCTGCAGGCGCCGACCACCGCGTTGAGGGATTCCTGGCAGCTGGGGGACACCTTCAGGCCCTCGATGTCGCCGGGCAAAGGAACCATGCCCAGACCGTTAAGGGGCGTGTCCAAGATGGCCGACATGAGTTCAGCCTGTAGAGAAGATGTTTACATTTGTATATTGTACATAAGGACATTTATCATAGTTATTTACACATTCTGTATTGTTCTGTGATATTTATGCATCATAATTCATCTAACATATTCTCTAGTATTTACTTATACCATATTTTCTGTACTATTTATATTGTATTGTATTATGCACCATATATATTTTTGTAGTATTTATAGGGACTGTATAAATTATGCCACATTATTATTTAGTATTTATTTATGCAGCATTACAGGGCTCAAATTGAACCACGGCAACGCCTTGTCTATTTCCGTAATGCCCTAAAAAATTTAACAACATCGGCGTCAAGAACATGCCGTAACGGCCTTTGCCTTTTTACTTGTTAATGGACGAGGGATGGAACGGTAAAAAGTATAATGGCAATTTGCGATAAAATTCCAGACAGTTACTAACACGTCTCGTTTTTTTAATTACCGGAAAAACTTAATTTATAAATGCATTTTAGGCAACAGAAAGTTATGACTTAGTAAGTCAATATTTTGACTTAGTAAGTTACTAAGTCAAAAGAATGACTTACTAAGTTAAATTAATGACTTACTGTATGTAAGAGTTAAAAGTGGGGCCACATGCTGACATATGCTCAACTCATCATGCTGAATTTATTACAGCATTTGGGAAGCCTGTAGTTGATTTGCTATTTTTGTAAATATTACACATTTATCAACATGTGATAGCCGGGACCCTGCCATATAGACTGCTATATTACAAATAATTAATGTAACTATAGCTGGAAAAATACAACAATAGCAATAGGAGAGACTATTCCTCCCTGAAAATCATGGAGTTCATGTAGGCTTTATGATGCACTTACATTATATCAACTATCAGATATCAGGAAACTCTTTATTTAACATGATGTCCTGTTTTAGCTGCTTCAACACAGCTCAATCAACACAGAAAATGGTAAAGCAAAATACCTTAGTTGTTAACTGTAGGTCAATAATGCTTGTCTTAACAACAAAGAGCCATAAGAAACCCTGGCATATAAATGTACATAACTTAAATAAATAATAATAGATAGATTAAGAGGATTGTCAATGAATTGAAGAAAAATGGAGTACACAGTTGTGCTTATATATAAATTCAGTCTTGACTGGCCTGCAATTTAAAGAAAAAAAAAAAATTTGGGCATTGGCTTGGAAATAGAAATTCAGAAAACTTGCATTCATATTGTAATTTATCAAGTAATCACGACAATAAAGTTTGGTGTTACTTACCACCGGGGGGTTGAACAGTCCTCCGAGATCGGAGAAGCTGGAGAGGAAGCGCGTCAGCGGCGTCTCCATAGGCTCCAGCAAAATGATGGAGGAGTTGGGAAGCACTTTCTTAAGCAGCTTCTTCCGAGATGCTGTCAACACAAAGTCAGGACTGTACTTTTTCTAAATGATACCGTGTATTCACTTTTTACAATTTATGACAGTTGAAAATGTTAAAATATAATTAAAATCAAAGCTGCAAGCAGCGATGGACGGGACCGAATTTTGCTGGTGTTTCCTGCCTTTACCCAGTCAACATATCTTTACCTGTACATTACCTTCCTTCCCTGCATCCTGGGGTCACACTGGTGCTTCTTTCTGTCACCCATACACGCTGGTGCTTCCTGCCATCACCCAGACAACATATCTTTGCCTGCACATTACCTACCTTCTCTGTATCCTGGAGTCAAACTGGTGCCTCCTTCTTTCACCCAGTCAACATATCTTTACCTGCACAGTACCTACTTTCTCTGCATTGTGTGGGCACGCTGTGCTTCCTGCTTTAAGCGGCCATTTTGAGACGGCAGCAGCGCAGCAGCATCAGCGCAGCAGTTCTTTGAAGGCTCGTAAAATCAAAACTGGAGCAGTGACAAACTCTTTTCGCAACTTTTAATCAGAAGGGTTCACTCTCTCCCCTGTGCGAGTTTGAAGCCGACACAACAAACGCGCTCAGAAGAGATAATGTTTGAAAAAAGGTGACGGGTTTTTCCAAAATTTTGTTTTGAAGGGGTAATTGCCAACTTCCTGATGATTTTTGCTGAAGGATGTAAATGAATAAAATGTAGGTCTAAGTGAGACCTACATAGAGGTTTTTGGTTCATGTCCCCACGACATTCCTACGGGAAGTTACAAGCAATTTTGAGTTTTTTTTTTTTTTTTTTTTAATTAGATGGCAATTTTCGCCAGTCCTGATGTGTGTGTAAAATTTGGTGAGTTTTGAAATTACAGCTCAAAGAGGCGGCGGTAAAATAATAATAAAACCTTAGAAATACAATAGGGTCTTCTGTCCCAGAGGGGCATTCGGTCCCTAAAAATGTCCCTCCAGGGTACCCCCTATATCTAATTGATTGAGGCGCCCCACCACGGCAAAACAAAAGCCAGCCCACCTTAAAAAATTAGGGGTTTGTTATACGTGAGAACACTTTTAAGTAATAGAACGTATGAATGATTATATAATATATAGTCTATTATTTACAATTTTGGCTATAATTAGTTTGAAAAAAATCTTAAATACAACAAAAATTTTCCTCTATGCTTAACTTTTTAAAATTGAGCATCTGAAGATGTACTTCCCGTTGATCTGATCAATCTAATTAGCAACAATCGAACAAGAGAGCACAACGATATGAGAAACGATGTCAAATATCACTAATAACAATGATTTATTTTTCAATATGTTTTTGGGCTTTAAAAAAATGCATCGTCGATAGCTATTCACATTATATAATGACGTCATATTGCTCAGTCCCCTAATTAAGCCCCCACCGCCACTAGTATATTGGCAATCGGGGACGAGGTATGTAACAGGAAACGGTATAATGATAATTTGCGAGAAAATTCCAGAGAGTTAGTAATACGTCTAATTTTTTAATTACCGGAAAAACTGAAATTATTAATGCATTTTAGGCAACAGGAAGTCAGGCGCATGCGCACTAGAGTCATTGGGCTTGATAATCATGGCGGACTAACGACACTGACTTAGCTGCGAAGATTTCCCCTCGGAGCCAAGCGCTTGGTTTAACATCAAGAGCGCACTGCTGTGTTTGGATGGAGACAGGTGTGGACAATGTTGGAGACACTTGTCCCCACTAGACCGTGTAATATTTTATTTTATTATATAAACAAACGCCAGGGGTGGAGCTACACCTGACATTCAATGTAATGATACCAAGTACAGGCACGTATCTAGTTGATACTACTATGAATACGTTGACATTTTCTGGCATCACAACATTTTCTTTCGTTTTTTTTTTAAGTTTATACTATGTTTATAAACTCAGGAAAATGTCCCTGGACACGTGACAACTTGGAATATGGCCAATGTATGATCCTGTAGTTTCCTACAGGTACCATTATCACTGGAGGACGTGGAATAGCTAAAAATGCTTCATTACACACCGTTACAATGTAAACAAACGCCAGGGGCGGATCTACACCTGACATCCACTGTAATGATACCAAGCACAGACACGTATCTAGTCGATACTACTATGAATATGTCGATATTTTTTGACATCAAAACATTTTCTTTAAAGTTTATACTATGTTTATAAACTCGGGAATTAAGTCCCTGGACACACGAGAACTTGGAATATGGCCAATGTATGATCCTGTAGTTTCCTACATGTATTATTATCACTGGAGGACGTGGAATAGCTAAAAATGCTCACTACATGTCACACTACACTACATGCTCACTACATGTCACAATGTAAACAAACGCCAGCGGTGGATTTACACCTGACATCCACTGTAATGATACCAAGTACAGGCACGTATCTAGTCGATACTACTAAGAATACGTCAATATTTTTTGGCATCAAAACATTTTCTTTAAAGTTAGTACTATGTTTATAAACTCAGGAATTAAGTCCCTGGACACACGAGAACTTGGAATATGGCCAATGTATGATCCTGTAGTTTCCTAAAAGTATCATTATCACTGGAGGACGTGGAATAGCTAAAAATGCTTCACTACACACCGTCACAATGTAAACAAACGCCAGGGGTGGCTCTACACCTGACACTAGAGAAAAGCGCTATATAAATGTATTTCACAAATATACTTCACTACTTTAACTTAACTTTTTAGTACAAACAGATTAGACACCCGTTTCTCGTCAGATATCCGTCACTTACCGGGCGAAAGGTAATTGTTCAGTATTTCGTCGGCGTCGCTCCGGTGGTCCTCGGCGTCGCGGCAGCCGTCCTCGGCCCGGACGGTCAGCGGGGAGTGCGAGGCGGGGGAGAAGAGCGGGTAAGACTGCTGGCCCTCTTCGATGGTGAAGCCCATCACTTCCACGCGGCCGTACAGGCAGGTCAGAAAGCACTTGCCGCGGAAACACAGCGTCTGGAAGGGAACACATGAGTGGAGTGGACTCGACACTGCTAGACTTTGGACAAGAAGAAGAAAGTATATACCTATATATACCTATACTGGCATCCTGTGCACTTAAGATGCCACTTTAAGGTTTGACTACTTAGGTATTAAATACTACACGGTCTAGTTCCAGCCTATCTTGCTGATTGTATTGTACCGAATGTCCCGGCAGGCAATTTGCGCTCAAAGAACTCCGGCTTATTAGTGATTCCCAGAACCCCAAAAAAAGTCTGCGGGCTATAGAGCGTTTTCTATTGGGGCTCCAGTACTCTGGAATGTTCTAGAGGTAACAGTTAGAGATGCGACCTCAGTAGAAGCATTTAAGTCTCATCTTAAACCTCATTTGTATACTCTAGCCTTTAAATACACTCCCATTTTTAAAACAGTTTATCTGCCGTTTCTTTTCTTTTCTGGCCTGGGGGTGGGAGGGGCACAGGTCCGCTGGCCATGAATCAAGTGCTGGCTGTCCAGAGTCAGGACCCGGAGTGGACCGCTCGCCTGTGCATCGGTTGAGGACATCTCAGCTCTGCGGACCCGTCTCCACTCAGGTTGGTCACCTGCTGGCCCCACTATGGACTGGATTCTCACTATTATGTTGGATCCACTATGGACTGGACTCTCACTATTATGTTAGATCAACTATGGACTGGACTCTCACTATTATGTTAGATCCACTATGGACTGGACTCTCACTATTATGTTGGATCCAATATGGACTGGACTCTCACTATTATGTTAGATCCACTATGGACTGGACTCTCACTGTTATGTTAGATCCACTATGGACTGGACTCTCTCTATTATGTTAGATCAACTATGGACTGGACTCTCACACTATTATGTTAGATCCACTATGGACTGGACTCTCACTATTATGTTAAATCCACTATGGACTGGACTCTCACTATTATGTTAGATCCACTATGGACTGGACTCTCACACTATTATGTTAGATCCACTATGGACTGGGCTCTCACTTTTATGTTAGATCCACTATGGACTGGACTCTCTCTATTATGTTAGATCCACTATGGACTGGACTCTCACTGTTATGTTAGATCCAATATGGACTGGACTCTCACACTATTATGTTAGATCCACTATGGACTGGACTCTCACTATTATGTTAAATCCACTATGGACTGGACTCTCACTATTATGTTAGATCCACTATGGACTGGACTCTCACTGTTATGTTAGATCCAATATGGACTGGACTCTCACACTATTATGTTAGATCCACTATGGACTGGACTCTCACTATTATGTTAAATCCACTATGGACTGGACTCTCACTATTATGTTAGATCCACTATGGACTGGACTCTCACACTATTATGTTAGATCCACTATGGACTGGGCTCTCACTTTTATGTTAGATCCACTATGGACTGGACTCTCTCTATTATGTTAGATCCACTATGGACTGGACTCTCACTGTTATGTTAGATCCAATATGGACTGGACTCTCACTATTATGTTAGATCCACTATGGACTGGACTCTCTCTATTATGTTAGATCCACTATGGACTGGACTCTCTCTATTATGTTAGATCCACTATGGACTGGACTCTCACTATTATGTTGGATCCACTATGAACTGGACTCTCTCTATTATGTTAAATCCACTATGGACTGGACTCTCACTATTATGTTGGATCCACTATGGACTAGACTCTCACACTATTATGTTAGATCCACTATGAACTGGACTCTCTCTATTATGTTAAATCCACTATGGACTGGACTCTCACTATTATGTTGGATCCACTATGGACTAGACTCTCACACTATTATGTTAGATCCACAATGGACCGGACTCTCACACTATTATGTTAGATCCACTATGGACTGGACTCTCACACTATTATGTTAGATCCACTATGGACTGGACTCTCACACTATTATGTTAGATCCACTATGGACTGGACTCTCACACGATTATGTTAGATCCACTATGGACTGGACTCTCTCACTATTATGTTAGATCCACTATGGACTGGGCTCTCACTTTTATGTTAGATCCATTATGGACTGGACTCTCTCTGTTATGTTAAATCCACTATGGACTGGACTCTCACTATTATGTTAAATCCACTATGGACTGGATTCTCACTATTATGTTAGATCCACTATGGACTGGGCTCTCACTTTTATGTTAGATCCACTATGGACTGGACTCTCACTATTATGTTAGATCCACTATGGACTGGGCTCTCACTTTTATGTTAGATCCATTATGGACTGGACTCTCTCTGTTATGTTAAATCCACTATGGACTGGACTCTCACTATTATGTTGGATCCACTATGGACTAGACTCTCACACTATTATGTTAGATCCACTATGGACTGCACTCTCACACTATTATGTTAGATCCACTTTGGCCTGGACTCTCACACTATTATGTTAGATCCACTATGGACTGGACTCTCACTATTATGTTAGATCCACTATGGACTGGACTCTCACTGTTATGTTAGATCCACTATGGACTGGACTCTCACAGTATTATGTTAGATCCACTATGGACTGGGCTCTCACTTTTATGTTAGATCCACTATGGACTGGACTCTCTCTATTATGTTAGATACACTATGGACTAGACTCTCACTATTATGTTAGATCCAATATGGACTGGACTCTCACTATTATGTTAGATCCACTATGGACTGTACTCTCTCTATAATGTTAGTCCACTATGGACTGGACTCTCACACTATTATGTTAGATCCACTATGGACTGGACTCTCACAATATTATGTTGGATCCACTATGGACTGGACTCTCACACTATTATGTTAGATCCACTATGGACTGGACTCTCTCTGTTATGTTAAATCCACTATGGACTGGACTCTCACTATTATGTTGGATCCACTATGGACTAGACTCTCACACTATTATGTTAGATCCACTATGGACTGCACTCTCACACTATTATGTTAGATCCACTTTGGCCTGGACTCTCACACTATTATGTTAGATCCACTATGGACTGGACTCTCACTATTATGTTAGATCCACTATGGACTGGACTCTCACTGTTATGTTAGATCCACTATGGACTGGACTCTCACAGTATTATGTTAGATCCACTATGGACTGGGCTCTCACTTTTATGTTAGATCCACTATGGACTGGACTCTCTCTATTATGTTAGATACACTATGGACTAGACTCTCACTATTATGTTAGATCCAATATGGACTGGACTCTCACTATTATGTTAGATCCACTATGGACTGTACTCTCTCTATAATGTTAGTCCACTATGGACTGGACTCTCACACTATTATGTTAGATCCACTATGGACTGGACTCTCACAATATTATGTTGGATCCACTATGGACTGGACTCTCACACTATTATGTTAGATCCACTATGGACTGGACTCTCACAATATTATGTTGGATCCACTATGGACTGGACTCTCACACTATTATGTTAGATCCACTATGGACTGGACTCTCACTATTATGTTAAATCCACTATGGACTGGACTCTCACACTATTATGTTAGATCCACTTTGGACTGGACTCTCACACTATTATGTTAGATCCACTATGGACTGGACTCTCACTATTATGTTAAATCCACTATGGACTGGACTCTCACTATTACGTTAGATCCACTATGGAAAGGACTCTCACTATTATGTTAGATCCACTATGGACTGGACTCTCTCTATTATGTTGGATCCACTATGGACTAGACTCTCACACTATTATGTTAGATCCACTATGGACTGCACTCTCACACTATTATGTTAGATCCACTTTGGCCTGGACTCTCACACTATTATGTTAGATCCACTATGGACTGGACTCTCACTATTATGTTAGATCCACTATGGACTGGACTCTCACTGTTATGTTAGATCCACTATGGACTGGACTCTCACAGTATTATGTTAGATCCACTATGGACTGGGCTCTCACTTTTATGTTAGATCCACTATGGACTGGACTCTCTCTATTATGTTAGATACACTATGGACTGGACTCTCACTATTATGTTAGATCCAATATGGACTGGACTCTCACTATTATGTTAGATCCACTATGGACTGTACTCTCTCTATAATGTTAGATCCACTATGGACTGGACTCTCACACTATTATGTTAGATCCACTATGGACTGGACTCTCACAATATTATGTTGGATCCACTATGGACTGGACTCTCACACTATTATGTTAGATCCACTATGGACTGGACTCTCACAATATTATGTTGGATCCACTATGGACTGGACTCTCACACTATTATGTTAGATCCACTATGGACTGGACTCTCACAATATTATGTTGGATCCACTATGGACTGGACTCTCACACTATTATGTTAGATCCACTTTGGACTGGACTCTCACACTATTATGTTAGATCCACTATGGACTGGACTCTCACTATTATGTTAAATCCACTATGGACTGGACTCTCACTATTATGTTAGATCCACTATGGAAAGGACTCTCACTATTATGTTAGATCCACTATGGACTGGACTCTCTCTATTATGTTAGATCCACTATGGACTGGACTCTCACATTATTATGTTAGATCCACTACGGACTGGACTCTCACAATATTATGTTGGATCCACTATGGACTGGACTCTCACACTATTATGTTAGATCCACTATGGACTGGACTCTCACACTATTATGTTAGATCCACTATGGACTGGACTCTCACTATTATGTTAAATCCACTATGGACTGGACTCTCACACTATTATGTTAAATCCACTTTGGACTGGACTATCACACTATTATGTTAGATCCACTATGGACTGGACTCTCACTATTATGTTAGATCCACTATGGACTGGACTCTCACTATTATGTTAAATCCACTATGGACTGGACTCTCACTATTATGTTAGATCCACTATGGAATGGACTCTCACACTATTATGTTAGATTCACTATGGACTGGGCTCTCACTTTTATGTTGGATCCACTATGGACTGGACTCTCTCTATTATGTTAGATCCACTATGGACTGGACTCTCACTATTATGTTAGATCCAATATGGACTGGACTCTCACTATTATGTTAGATCCAATATGGACTGGACTCTCACTATTATGTTAGATCCACTATCGACTGTACTCTCTCTATTATGTTAGATCCACTATGGACTGGACTCTCACTTTTATGTTAGATCCACTATGGACTGGACTCTCTCTATTATGTTAGATACACTATGGACTGGACTCTCACTATTATGTTAGATCCAATATGGACTGGACTCTCACTATTATGTTAGATCCACTATGGACTGGACTCTCACAATATTATGTTGGATCCACTATGGACTGGACTCTCACACTATTATGTTAGATCCACTATGGACTGGACTCTCACTATTATGTTAAATCCACTATGGACTGGACTCTCACACTATTATGTTAGATCCACTTTGGACTGGACTCTCACACTATTATGTTAGATCCACTATGGACTGGACTCTCACTATTATGTTAAATCCACTATGGACTGGACTCTCACTATTATGTTAGATCCACTATGGAAAGGACTCTCACTATTATGTTAGATCCACTATGGACTGGACTCTCTCTATTATGTTGGATCCACTATGTACTAGACTCTCACACTATTATGTTAGATCCACTATGGACTGGACTCTCTCTATTATGTTGGATCCACTATGTACTAGACTCTCACACTATTATGTTAGATCCACTTTGGCCTGGACTCTCACACTATTATGTTAGATCCACTATGGACTGGACTCTCACTATTATGTTAGATCCACTATGGACTGGACTCTCACTGTTATGTTAGATCCACTATGGACTGGACTCTCACAGTATTATGTTAGATCCACTATGGACTGGGCTCTCACTTTTATGTTAGATCCACTATGGACTGGACTCTCTCTATTATGTTAGATACACTATGGACTGGACTCTCACTATTATGTTAGATCCAATATGGACTGGACTCTCACTATTATGTTAGATCCACTATGGACTGTACTCTCTCTATAATGTTAGATCCACTATGGACTGGACTCTCACACTATTATGTTAGATCCACTATGGACTGGACTCTCACAATATTATGTTGGATCCACTATGGACTGGACTCTCACACTATTATGTTAGATCCACTATGGACTGGACTCTCACAATATTATGTTGGATCCACTATGGACTGGACTCTCACACTATTATGTTAGATCCACTATGGACTGGACTCTCACAATATTATGTTGGATCCACTATGGACTGGACTCTCACACTATTATGTTAGATCCACTTTGGACTGGACTCTCACACTATTATGTTAGATCCACTATGGACTGGACTCTCACTATTATGTTAAATCCACTATGGACTGGACTCTCACTATTATGTTAGATCCACTATGGAAAGGACTCTCACTATTATGTTAGATCCACTATGGACTGGACTCTCTCTATTATGTTAGATCCACTATGGACTGGACTCTCACATTATTATGTTAGATCCACTACGGACTGGACTCTCACAATATTATGTTGGATCCACTATGGACTGGACTCTCACACTATTATGTTAGATCCACTATGGACTGGACTCTCACACTATTATGTTAGATCCACTATGGACTGGACTCTCACTATTATGTTAAATCCACTATGGACTGGACTCTCACACTATTATGTTAAATCCACTTTGGACTGGACTATCACACTATTATGTTAGATCCACTATGGACTGGACTCTCACTATTATGTTAAATCCACTATGGACTGGACTCTCACTATTATGTTAGATCCACTATGGAATGGACTCTCACACTATTATGTTAGATTCACTATGGACTGGGCTCTCACTTTTATGTTGGATCCACTATGGACTGGACTCTCTCTATTATGTTAGATCCACTATGGACTGGACTCTCACTATTATGTTAGATCCAATATGGACTGGACTCTCACTATTATGTTAGATCCAATATGGACTGGACTCTCACTATTATGTTAGATCCACTATCGACTGTACTCTCTCTATTATGTTAGATCCACTATGGACTGGACTCTCACTATTATGTTAAATCCACTATGGACTGGACTCTCACGCTATTATGTTAGATCCACTATGGACTGGACTCTCACACTATTATGTTAGATCCACTACAGACTGGACTCTCACACTATTATGTGAAATCCACTATGGACTGGACTCTCACTATTATGTTGGATCCACTATGGACTGGACTCTCACTATTATGTTAAATCCACTATGGACTGGACTCTCACGCTATTATGTTAGATCCACTATGGACTGGACTCTCACACTATTATGTTAGATCCACTATGGACTGGATTCTCACTATTATGTTAGATCCACTATGGACTGGACTCTCACACTATTATGTTAGATCCACCATGGACTGGACTCTCACTATTATGTTGGATCCACTATGGACTGGACTCTCACACTATTATGTTAGATCCACTATGGACCGGACTCTCACACTATTATGTTAGATCCACTATGGACCGGACTCTCACACTATTATGTTAGATCCACTATGGACTGGACTCTCACTCTATTATGTTAGATCCACTATGGACCGGACTCTCACACTATTATGTTAGATCCACTATGGACCGGACTCTCACACTATTATGTTAGATCCACTATGGACTGGACTCTCACTCTATTATGTTAGATCCACTATGGACTGGACTCTCACTGTTATGTTAGATCCACTATGGACTGGACTCTCACAGTATTATGTTAGATCCACTATGGACTGGACTCTCTCTATTATGTTAGATACACTATGGACTGGACTCTCACTATTATGTTAGATCCAATATGGACTGGACTCTCACTATTATGTTAGATCCACTATGGACTGTACTCTCTCTATAATGTTAGATCCACTATGGACTGGACTCTCACACTATTATGTTAGATCCACTATGGACTGGACTCTCACAATATTATGTTGGATCCACTATGGACTGGACTCTCACACTATTATGTTAGATCCACTATGGACTGGACTCTCACAATATTATGTTGGATCCACTATGGACTGGACTCTCACACTATTATGTTAGATCCACTATGGACTGGACTCTCACTATTATGTTAAATCCACTATGGACTGGACTCTCACACTATTATGTTAGATCCACTTTGGACTGGACTCTCACACTATTATGTTAGATCCACTATGGACTGGACTCTCACTATTATGTTAAATCCACTATGGACTGGACTCTCACTATTATGTTAGATCCACTATGGAATGGACTCTCACTATTATGTTAGATCCACTATGGACTGGACTCTCTCTATTATGTTAGATCCACTATGGACTGGACTCTCACATTATTATGTTAGATCCACTACGGACTGGACTCTCACAATATTATGTTGGATCCACTATGGACTGGACTCTCACACTATTATGTTAGATCCACTATGGACTGGACTCTCACACTATTATGTTAGATCCACTATGGACTGGACTCTCACTATTATGTTAAATCCACTATGGACCGGACTCTCACACTATTATGTTAGATCCACTATGGACTGGACTCTCACTCTATTATGTTAGATCCACTATGGACTGGACTCTCACTCTATTATGTTGGATCCACTATGGACTGAACCCTCACTATTATGTTAGGTCCACTATGGACTGGACTATCACTATTATGTTAAATCCACTATGGACTGGACTCTCACAATATTATGTTGGATCCACTATGGACTGGAATCTCACATTATTAACTAGATACCCACATTTGCGGTCCCCTCCAAGGTTTTTCATTCTATCCCGTTAGGTTGAGTTTTTCCTTGCCCTGATGTGGGATCTGAGCCGAGGATGTGGTTGTGGCTTGTGCAGCCCTTTGAGATAGTCGTGATCTCGGGCTAAATAAATATTTAGATTACCTGTCCCTGCTGCATGACCAGCACCGCGTGCTTCCTCTGGTCATCCCTGGCCGCACAGTGGTGGAGGGCATTCCCGTCCAGCCGACCAGTCGGCGCGTCCTTGGACTCGCTCGGCGTCCGGACCCCGTTCGCCTGCACGGTCTGGGAATACTCCTTCCACTCCCGAGACTCGTCGGAATCCAGCTCCATGGCGCCGTTGGCGAAGGACTTGCTCACGGCCACCGGCTTCGCCTTGGTCTTCAGTCTCTTCACGGCGGGCTTCTTGCCGGCGGTCTCCTGGTGCACCTTGATCACGCTGGCCATGACGGGACTGGACTGGAGGTCAGAGGGCTCCATGGGGGGTCTGCAGCGTTTGCCCCTCACGTCCTTCCACTTCTGGGATTTCCTGCTGCCCTTTGAATGGTTGCCTCGCTTGGCCTTCATTATGGCGAGTGGACGCTGTGCAACAATTCACATATTATTAATCCATCCATCCATTTTCTACCGCTTGTCCCTTTTCGGGGTCGCGGGGGCGTGCTGGAGCCTATCACAGCTACACATACATTATTAGTTTGGGTCATAAACTTACAAACCCCGTTTCCATATGAGTTGGGAAATTAAGATGTAAATATAAACGGAATACAATGATTTGCAAATCCTTTTCAACCCATATTCAGTTGAATATGCTACAAAGACAACATATTTGATGTTCAAACTGATAAACATTTCTTTTGTTGCAAATAATCATTAACTTTAGAATTTGATGCCAGCGACACATGACAAATAAGTTGGGAAAGGTGGCAATAAATACTGATAAAGTTGAGGAATGCTCATCAAACACTTATTTGGAACATCCCACAGGTGTGCAGGCTAATCGGGAACAGGTGGGTGCCATGATTGGGTATAAAAACAGCTTCCCAAAAAATGCTCAGTCTTCCACAAGAAAGGATGGGGCGAGGTACACCCCTTTGTCCACAACTGCGTGAGCAAATAGTCAAACAGTTTAAGAACAACGTTTCTCAAAGTGCAAATGCAAGAAATTTAGGGATTTCAACATCTACGCTCCATAATATCATCAAAAAGTTCGGAAAATATGGAGAAATCACTCCACGTAAGCGGCATGGCCGGAAACCAACATTGAATGACCGTGACCTTCGATCCCTCAGACGGCACTGTATCAAAAACCGACATCAATCTCTAAAGGATATCACCACATGGGCTCAGGAACACTTCAGAAAACCACTGTCACAAAATACAGTGTGTCGCTACATCTGTAAGTGCAAGTTAAAGCTCTACTATGCAAAGCGAAAGCTATTTATCAACAACATCCAGAAACACCGCCGGCTTCTCTGGGCCCGAGATCATCTAAGATGGACTGATGCAAAGTGGAAAAGTGTTCTGTGGTCTGACGAGTGCACATTTCAAATTGTTTTTGGAAATATTCTATATAGAATCGTCATACTGCTGTGATTATATGCATCAAGGCAAAATATCGTAATATATATATCGTATATCGCGATATGGCAGAAAAATATCGCGATATTAATATAAGCCAATATCGCCCAGTTGTGATCAAAATTTTTCAACCCCCACACAATTTTGGTGTTTTAGCAAGTTGGACATTTATTCCATCCATCCATCTTCTTCCGCTTATCAGAGGTCGGGTCGCGGGGGCAACAACCTAAGCAGGGAAACCCAGACTTCCCTTTCCCCAGCCACTTCCCGGGGGATCCCGAGGCGTTCCCAGGCCAGCCGGGAGACATAGTCTTCCCAACGTGTCCTGGGTCTTCCCCGTGGCCTCCTACCGGTTGGACGTGCCCTCAACACCTCCCTAGGGAGGCGTTCGGGTGGCATCCTGACCAGATGCCCGAACCACCTCATCTGGCTCCTCTCGATGTGAAGGAGCAGCGGCTTTACTTTGAGTTCCTCCCGGATGGCAGAGCTTCTCACCCTATCTCTAAGGGAGAGACCCGCCACACGGCGGAGGAAACTCATTTGGGCCGCTTGTACCCGTGATCTTATCCTTTCGGTCATGACCCAAAGCTCATGACCATAGGTGAGGATGGGAACGTAGATCGACCGGTAAATTGAGAGCTTTGCCTTCCAGCTCAGCTCCTTCTTCACCACAACGGATTGGTACAACGTCCGCATTACTGAAGAAGCCGCACCGATCCGCCTGTCGATCTCACGATCCACTCTTCCCTCACTCGTGAACAAGACTCCTAGGTACTTGAACTCCTCCACTTGGGGCAGGGTCTCCTCCCAAACCTAGAGATGGCATTCCACCCTTTTCCGGGCGAGAACCATGGACTCGGACTTGGAGGTGCCGATTCTCATTCCGGTCGCTTCACACTCAGCTTCAAACCGATCCAGTAAGAACTGAAGATCCCAGTCAGATGAAGCCATCAGGACCACATCTTCTGCAAAAAGCAGACACCTAATCCTGCGGTCACCAAACCGGAACCCCTCAACGCCTTGACTGCGCCTAGAAATTCTGTCCATAAAAGTTATGAACAGAATCGGTGACAAAGGACAGCCTTGGCGGAGTCCAACCTTCACTGGAAATGTGTTCGACTTACTGCCGGCAACGCGGACCAAGCTCTGGCACTGATCACTCATGAACAAGACTCCTAGGTACTTGAACTCCTCCACTTGGGGCAGGGTCTCCTCCCCAACCCGGAGATGGCATTCCACCCTTTTCCGGGCGAGAACCATGGACTCGGACTTGGAGGTGCTGATTCTCATTCCGGTCGCTTCACACTCGGCTGCAAACCGATCCAGTAAGAGCTGAAGATCCCGGTCAGATGAAGCCATCAGGACCACATCATCTGCAAAAAGTAGAGACCTAATCCTGCGGTCACCAAACCCTTGACTGCGCCTAGAAATTCTGTCCATAAAAGTTATGAACAGAATCGGTGACAAAGGACAGCCTTGGCGGAGTCCAACCCTCACTGGAAATGTGTTCGACTTACTGCCGGCAATGCGGACCAAGCTCTGGCACTGATCGTACAGGGAACGGACCGCCACAATCAGACAGTCCGATACCCCATACTCTCTGAGCACTCCCCACAGGACTTCCCGAGGGACACGGTCCAATGCCTTCTCCAAATCCACAAAGCACATGTAGACTGGTTGGGGCAAACTCCCGTGCACCCTCAAGAACCCTGCCGAGAGTATAGAGCTGGTCCACAGTTCCACGACCAGGACGAAAACCACACTGTTCCTCCTGAATCCGAGGTTCAACTATCCGACTATTCCGTATTTTGTTTATAGTCATATGAAATAAAGATGTGTCAAATAGACAAATGCAACTTCAATTGTAACACTTTTTGACAAAATAGCAGAAAAGGACATTTTTCTTAATATCTCATTGACAAAAGTATTCAACCCCCTAGTTCCATGCATCTTTAGTACTTAGTAGAACAGCCTTTGGCAGTAATGACATCCTTCAAAGGTGATACATAAGCGGACACAAGCTTCTTGCAAGCATCTACAGGTATTTTAGCCCATTCCTCTTGGGCAAAGGCCTCCAGTTCTTTCATATTCTTGGGTTTGCGGTCTGCAACTGCCTTCTTCAAGTCCCACCACAGCTATTCTAGAGGATTTAGCTCTGGCGACTGTGAAGGCCACTCCAGAGTCTTGCAGCCCTTCTTCTGCAACCACTCTGATGTTGATTTGGAGGTATGCTTGGGATCCTCGTCCTGTTGGAAGGTCCAAGGTCTCCCAAGCCTCAGCTTCGTCACTGACTTCATGACATTTGCAGCTAATATATCCTGCTAGGAAATAGAATTCATAATGCCTTGAATGCACTGGAGAGTCCCGGCCCCAGAGCATGATTGACCCCCCACCATGCTTAACAGTAGGCGAGGTGTTCTTCTTTTTGTAAGCTTCATTTTTTTCTCCTCCAGACATAACGTTGATTCATAGGCCCAAAGAGTTCCAATTTTTTCTTATCACTCCATAGAACAGTTTCCCAAAACCTTTGGTGTTTGTCCAGATGATTTTTGGCATACTGGAGTCTATTTTTCTTGTGCCTGGTAGTCAAAAGTGGGGTGCGCCTGGGAGTTCTGGCATGGAGGCCTTCATCTTGTAGTGCGCGCCTTATTGTCTGGGACGAAACCTGCGTTCCCCTCTCTGCAATGTCCTGTTGTAGTTCCTCAGCTGTTACCCGGGGGGTTTTCACCACTGTACGCTTCAAATACCGGACAGCAGTTGCACACAGCATCCTCTTTCCACCACGCCCAGGTAGCGTTTCCACTGTGCCTTTAGCTTTAAACTTGCGAATTATGCTCCCAACTGTGTCTCTCGGAATGTGTTATGTCTTTGCTATTTTCTTATTTCCATATCAATCAATGTTTATTTATATAGCCCTAAATCACAAATGTCTCAAAGGACTGTACAAACAACTACGACTACGACATCCTCGGAAGAACCCACATAAGGGCAAGGAAAACTGGGATGCCAGTGAGAATGATGACTATGAGAACCTTGGAGAGGACCACATATGTGGGCAACTCCCCCCTCTAGGGGACCGAAAGCAATGGATGTCGAGCGGGTCTAACATGATACTGTGAAAGTTCAATCCATAGCGGCTCCAACACAGCCGCGAGAGTTCAGTTCAAAGCGGATCCAAGACTGCAGCCAGAGTCCCGTTCACTCTTATGAAGAGAAATTACCTCCTTTCTTGACTTCTTTGACCACTCCCTGGACTTCACCATGTTGAAAATACACCATTGACCATCTACATAGCATAGCTCGGTTGGTAGAGCGGCCGTGCCAGCAACTTGAGGGTTGCAGGTTCAATTCCCGCTTCCGCCACCCTAGTCACTGCCGTTGTGTCCTTGGGCAAGACACTTTACCCACCTGCTCCCAGTGCCACCCACACTGGTTTAAATGTAACTTAGATATTGGGTTTCACTATGTAAAGCGCTATATAAATATAATTCACTTCACTTCACTACAAGAAGCTGAGCGTCACAGTCTTTGTCAATCAGTTTAATTGTTGCTCGTTATGGCTCTAATCACATCTACAGGTGTTTTCAACACCTGATTGAAAAGACCTTATTCAAATTCTGTTCTTAAGAGCTATAATCTTCAAGGGGTTGAATAATTTTGTCAATGAGATATTAAGAGAAATGACACTGTTTGGTATGTTACAAAATATAATGTTGTAATTCAAGTTGCATTTGTCTATTTAATGCATCTTTATTTGATATGACTATAAACAAAATACGGAATAATTGTCCAACTTGCTAAAACACCAACATTGTGTAGGGGTTGAATGATTTTGATCACAACTGTATAACACAGTGGTGAACATGCCCTTTCCCAACTACTTTGGCACGTGTTGCAGCCATGAAATACACAATTGACCATCTACAAGAAGCTGAGCGTCACAGTCTTTATCAATCAGTTTAATTGTTGCTCGTTATGGTTCTAATCACATCTACAGGTGTTTTCAAGACCTGATTGAAAAGACCTTATTCAAATTCTGTTCTTAAGAGTTATGATCTTCAAGGGGTTGAATAATTTTGTCAATGAGATATTAAGAGAAATGACACTGTTTGGTATGTTACAAAATATAATGTTGTAATTCAAGTTGCATTTGTCTATTTAATGCATCTTTACTTGATATGACTATAAACAAAATACGGAATAAATGTCCAACTTGCTAAAACACCAAAATTATGTGGGGGTTGAATGATTTTGATCACAACTGTATAACACAGTGGTGAACATGCCCTTTCCCAACTACTTTGGCACGTGTTGCAGCCATGAAATACACCATTGACCATCTACAAGAAGCTGAGCGTCACAGTCTTTATCAATCAGTTTAATTGTTGCTCGTTATGGTTCTAATCACATCTACAGGTGTTTTCAACACCTGATTGAAAAGACCTTGTTCAAATTCTGTTCTTAAGAGTTATGATCTTCAAGGGGTTAAATAATTTTGTCAATGAGATATTAAGAGAAATGACATTGTTTGGTATGTTACAAAATATAATGTTGTAATTCAAGTTGCATTTGTCTATTTAATGCATCTTTATTTGATATGACTATAAACAAAATACGGAATAAATGTCCAACTTGCTAAAACACCAAAATTGTGTGGGGGTTGAATAATTTTGATCACAACTGTATAACACAGTGGTGAACATGCTCTTTCCCAACTACTTGATAGCCATGAAATTCTAAGTTAATTAATAATTGCAGAAAAATAAAATCAAGTTCATGAGTTTAAACGTCAAATATGTTGTCGTTGTAGCATATTCAACTAAATATGGGTTGAAAAGGATTTCCAAATCATTGTATTCTGTTTATATTTACATCTAACACAATTTCCCAAATCGTATGGAAATGGGGCTTGTATTATGCATTATTATTTTGGACCATAAACATATTCTGCATTATTATTTTGGACCATAAACATATTATGAATGATTATTTTGGACCATAAACATATTATGCATGATTATTTTTGGACCATAAACATATTGTACATGATTATTTTAGGTCATAGTTGACGTTATATCAACTTACCTTCGAGAAGGAACAATATGGCGACGACAACAACAGAAATAGCCTGGCTAATGCTGTTGGACTCCCGCCGAGGGGAACGACGTCAATAATAAAATATTAATAATATAACAATAAAGTATTTTGTCGCTACTAAAGCACTTTAAATGCTTCTGTTTGTTTACCGCCGAGCTAACATGTGCACAGCCTGCTGTTTAGTCGATGGCCAACTAAGACTCTTCACGGTGTGACGCTCGTTACAATATGTCACTTATAAACCTAATTGTCGCGTTTCCCCTGCGGTGTCGTGGTATTAAATACCGAATTAAAAAATATATAAATATTATATTTTTGTATGACTATCTCTACTGCGGTGTGACTACTAAACACGTCGTTTCTATTCCGGAGTTCGGCAAGTCCTGACGTCACTTCCTTTTCCGGTTCAAGATCCGAGCCGACAAGAAGGAAAATAAGGTAAATGGAGCTAATTTTGCTGTCTTTCAGCAAAGTACGCGTAAGTGTTACCGTGAAAAATGTTTTAGATTATATTTTTTTGTTAGTATCCCTACTGCGGTGCAACAATAGACATCTCATAAGTAGACGCAGCATTGGATGCTGTGACGCGAGAAATTCGGCCGCCATCTTGAAGTGGTGATGAGGAGCCGGCGAGCAGCCTAAACCAGCGTTTTTCAACCACTGTGCCGCGGCACACTAAGATATTGTCTGGGAAATTATGCAACTTCACCTAATTGGTGTATATTGTATATATTTTATAGACATAATATATCCGTATATATACCATGCTGTACACGTATTAAGCATATATTGTATATATTCGCAGATATGTTATATTTTATATTGCTATATCTAGTCTATTTCCATCCTTACACTTTCCATCATTGTAACTGAGCTACTGTGTTGAAAAATGTTCCTTGTGAATCATTAAAGTTTGTCTAAGTCTAAGTCTAATTTATGACAAAAATATTTTTTACAAATCAATAATCGTAATCTGCCAATAATGTGCCGTTGCTTAATGCCTGTGCCGTGTAAAACTCGGCAGGGTAACCACGTAATACTCCATGTCAGTAGGTGGCAGCAGTGCTTTGTAAAAGTCGGAATGTGTCGGGTGAGACAAGGATGGTTTGTTGTCAACTTACCAAATTGAAAAACTTATTCGAGGTGTTACCATTAGTTGGTCAATTGTACGGAATATGTACTGTACTGTGCATTCTACTAATAAAAGTATCAATCAATCCCGATATGCAGACCACAGTGGAGGGCAGTGTGCAGGTAAAAAAAGGTATGTAATGCTTAAACCCAAAATGAACGAAAGGGAAAGGAAAAGGTTATGCAAAACTGGCTACAAAGTAAACAGAGACAGAATGCTGGACGACAGCAAAAACTTACGGCGTCCACAAAGTACGACAATCAACAATGTCCACACAAAGAAGGTTAACAACAACGTAGATAGCCTTGCTTGCTAACACAAAGTACTTTTTTTTTTTACGTTTTCTGCCGGTGGTATGCCTCCGGATTTTTTTATGACAAAAATGTGCCTTGCCTTAAAAAAAGTTGACAGGTAGAAAACAAAAATGGTGTTCAGCCTTTTCCTGCTCAAATGAGCGGACTGTTGAACGTTGGAATCGGGGGATTACTTTTCACGAGTAAAATTTAACACTAACATACTATTGGTTGTATTTTGTGACAAGAATATTACCAGAGTTGAGGAGAAAATATCTTCAATAGTACGGAAATCATAGCCAATAGCAATTTATGACCAAAATAGAATTTCTTGTCCAGCCCCACCTAAAAGAAAATTCACCATCCGCCACTAATTATGATGCATTCTCATTTTAGGCAAAATATAAGACAATACTTTATGAACAGTAAAATTGTAACCAGGACTAAGTCTTCAAGTAACAATATTAAAATACTAACATTGTTGGGTAAGACAGAATTTGGTTTTATTCTGAATCCAGTGAAAGATTGTTTTTTTTAACGGATATAAAGACTTTCAGGTGCTTATATATGTTTATGTTGAAGTATTTGGCAGAATTTTTTATCCAAAGCGACATACCTAAAAAATACATATAAAATAATCACTGTAAACATGATCATTTAAGGGAAGAATGTAATAGAAAATATCAATACAAAGTGTCAAGACAGATTAAACTACGGTCTATAGCAGGGGTCACCAACCTTTTTGAAACTAAAAGATTCTTCTTGGGTACTGATTAATGCCAAGGGCTACCAGTTTGATACACACTTAAATAAATTGCCAGAAATAGCCAATTTGCTCAATTTACCTTTAATTGTGGAAAAACTGATCATCTTAATGATTTCTCACAATAAATATATATAGAAACATAAAAATATATATTTTTTAAAATGGGTATTTCTGTCTGTTATTCCGTCGTACATTTTTTTTCCTTCTACGGACAGTTTTCTGTAGGGAATAAATGATGAAAAAAACACTTAATTGAACGGTTTAAGAGAGGAGAAAACAGGAAAAAAATGAAATTTTGAAACATAGTTTATCTTCAATTTCGACTCTTTACAATTCAAAATTCAACCCAAAAAAAAAAAAAGAAGAGAAAAACTAGCTAATTCAAATCTTTTTTTAAAAAAAATTTAAAAATAATTTATGGAACATCATTAGTCATTTTTCCTGATTAAGATTAATTTTAGAATTTTGATGACATGTTTTGAATAGGTTAAAATCCAATCGGCACTTTGTTAGAATATATAACAAATTGGACCAAGCTATATTTTTAACAAAGACAAATCATTATTTCTTCTAGATTTTCCAGAATTAAAAAAAAAAAAAGAAATTCAAAAGACTTTGAAATAAGATTAAAATTTGATTCTACAGATTTTCTAGATTTGCCAGAACAATTTTTTGGAATTTTAATCATTATAATTTTGAACAAATATTTCACAAATATTCTTCATTGAAAAACAGAAGCTAAAATGAAGAATTAAAATAAAATGTATTTATTATTCTTTACAATAAAAAAAAATATAAATTACTTGAACATTGATTCAAATTGTCAGGAAAGAAGAAGGCATTTAAAAGGTAAAAAGGTATATGTGTTTAAAACTCCTAAAATCATTTTTAAGGTTGTATTTTTTTCTCTAAAATTGTCTTTCTTAAAGTTATAAGAAGTAAAAAAAAATAAATGAATTGATTTAAATAAGTGAAGACCAAGTCTTTAAAATATTTTCTTGGATATTCAAATTCTATTTGAGTTTTGTCTCTCTTAGAATTAAAAATGTCGAGCAAAGCGAGACCAGCTTGCTTGTAAATAAATAAAATTTAAAAAATAGAGGCAGCTCACTGGTAAGTGCTGCTATTTGAGCTATTTTTAGAACAGGCCAGCGGGCGACTCATCTGGTCCTTACGGGCGACCTGGTGCCCGCGTTGGTGACCCCTGCTCTATAGGTCCCTAACACAGGGGTAGGGAACCTATGGCTCTAGAGCCAGATGTGGCTCTTTTGAAGACTGCATCTGGCTCTCAGATAAATCTTAGCTGACATTGCTTAATTTCGCTGGTAATCACAGTGCTAAAAATAACGTGCAAAATATAAAACATTCCCATGCATTTAAATCCATCCATCCGTTTTCTACCGCACCTGTTCAAGAAGTCGCATTAATGGTAAGAAGTATTTTATGTCACAATGGGGGGGGTCGCAGCTTGCTGCAGCATCGTTCTCCCAGGAAGGCAGACAGACTACTCGGGACATGTCATTTAGGTAAAAACATGACTTAATGTAAACTAAAAAAAGATACAAACAAAAATCGCTCACAGCGGAGGCATAACTTGGGCTAAGGAAGAAAGCTAACGCATAAACATACTATGAACATAAATCAAACAAAACTTACTTGGCATGGCATGAAGCATGAAACTATGGCAAGGCATGAAACAAGTCAGCACAGAGCAATAAAAGATCACATTGACGCCAGGGCGACTGACTGGCAAAGACAAGCTTAAATACTGCCTCTGATTAGTGCTCGGGAAGCTGGTGAGCAGGCATTTTGTCCACCAGAGACAGGTGGACAAAATGAGTAACCAAGGAAACAAGACAAGGGAGTGGAAAAAACAGGAACTTAAAGAGTCCAAAGGACAAACAGCACGTGGCCAAACAAAAACCTGATCAACAGACATGACATTTGATTTATTATTGATTAGCTTCAGAATAACAATGTTATTAAAAAGAATAAGAGACTTATTATACTCTAAAAATGTTGGTCTTACTTAAAAATGCACACATTTAGTTGTATTCAGTGTTAAAAAATATGATACGGCTCTCACGGAAATACATTTTGAAATATTTGGCTTTCAGGGCTCTCTCAGCCAAAAAGGTTCCCGACCCCTGCCCTAAGATATAAAAATATCTAATGTATTCATACATTGTTTATGTAGAATATGCGCATGTATGTATAACATAATCATATTGTTTCTTCAATTTAAAAATAGCTGACCGTTTTTTTCCTCCTTCTCTGGGATTATATTCCCAGTTTTGATCTCGGATGTCGGGTCACTTACTTATAGCATATATAAGAATATTATATTATTGTTCAGCAAACTATGAATAGTAAAACACGCCAAAATATAATTGCTACACGTATGACAAAAAAACGCGTGAAAATGAGTGGTATTCATTCATTCATTTTTCATTCATTTTTTATCAATCTACTTCATTGATGTGCATTTTGAACAAAACACAATTATACCTCAATTATACAATTTAAATTCACTCAACAATGCCTGAGAAGGAGCAGGATGAAGAAAAAATCTTATAGTTTCTTGCCCCCTTTGACATAATACACTATCTTACTTCATGAATATCATTTAAACCATGGGTGTCAAACTCTGGCCCGCCGTGTAATTTAATTTGGCCCTTGAGGCAATATCAATTTAGCATTAGAGCTGCCCCCCCGCTGTAACACCGCATTCACCGCTAATACTCACACTTGCCAACCCTCCTAATTTTCCCGGTAGACTCCCGAAGTTCAGTGCCCCTCCCGAAAATCTCCCGGGGCAACCATTCTCCCAAATTTCTACTTATTTCCACCTGGACAACTATATTGGGGGCGTGCATTTAAAGCAATGCCTTTAGCGCTCTCTACAACCTGTCGTCACGTCCGCTTTTCCTCCATACTAACAGCGTGTCACATAATATTTGTGGCTTTTACACACACACACACACACACACACACGTGAATACACAGCATACTTGGTCAACAGCCATACAGGTCACACTGAGGGTGGCCGTATAAACAACTTTAGCACTTTTACAAATATGCACCACACTGTCAACCCACACCAAACAAGAATGAAAAACACATTTCGGGAGAACATCCGCGCCGTAACACAACAGAACAAATACCCAGAACCCCTTGCAGCACTAACTCTTCCGGGGAACTTCCAGCAAACTGACCAATAATTAACGTTTTATTCATGCATTTTCTCTTGCTACTTCAAAGCTTGAATGTTTGGTTCATTCTTGTTATTTTATTTTAAAATGTATTATTAGCCAGTGGAAATTTACCTCAGAAGATTGCAAATAGAAAAAAAGGCATACAATTTTTATTAAAATGATTTTTGATATACCATTGATATTTTTTTAATTATTATTATTATTATTATATGGGCTTCACGGTGGCAGAGGGGTTAGTGCGTCTGCCTCACAATACGAAGTCCCTGCAGTCCTGGGTTCAAATCCAGGCTCGGGATCTTTCTGTGTGGAGTTTGCATGTTCTCCCCGTGAATGCGTGGGTTCCCTCCGGGTACTCCGGCTTCCTCCCACTTCCAAAGACATGCACCTGGGGATAGGTTGATTGGCAACACTAAATTGGCCCTAGTGTGTGAATGTGAGTGTGAATGTTGTCTGTCTATCTGTGTTGGCCCTGCGATGAGGTGGCGACTTGTCCAGGGTGTGCCCCGCCTTCCCCCCTGATTTTAGCTGAGATAGGCGCCGGCGCCCCCCGCGACCCCAAAAGGGAATAAACGGTAGAAAATGGATGGATGGATGGATATTATTATTTTCATTATTATTATTTGAAACTGGATTTTGCATGTCACTAAAGTTATATAAGCCTTGCTTGTTCAATATTTAATGCAAAACTTGTTTGGGTGCCTATTAAAAGGTTAATTTGTTCAACCTTGGCCCGCGGCTTTGTCCTTTTTAAAATTTTGGCCCACTCTGTATTTGAGTTTGACACCCCTGGTTTAAACCAACACATACATCCGAATCTAATGAAACAATCAAACAAACACAACAAGTGCAAAACTTCATAAAGTATAAACCAAACAGAGAAAATAATAATAATAATAATAATACACACCTCACGGAATGAGAGAAAATACAAAAAAAATAAGTAAAATAATAAATAAAAAGCAAAATGTAAACACTTATGATCTTATTGTTCTATCTTATATACATTTTTCAATTGGAATATATTTTTAAATTTTTTTATCCCGTAAAGAGAATTCCACAATTTTACCCCCACCACTGATGTACACATTTGTTTTAAAGTTCCATCCATCCAGTTACTACCGCTTATTCCCTTTGAGGTCGCTGGTGCCTATCTCAGCTACAATCAGACGGAAGGCGGCGTACACCCTGGACAAGTCGCCACCTTATCGCAGGGCCAACACAGATAGACAGACAACATTCACACACTAGGGCCTATTTTAGTGCTGCCAATCAACCTGTCCCCAGGTGCATGTTGTCCTTGAATATTGATGTTTTCTTCTATGCTCTGTATTCTCAGAAGTGATGACAAACATTTCTTGTAAATTTTCTGGTAATGTTTAACTTCTAGCCTCGAACATGACACACAATGTCACAATTCAGTGAGGTAAAGATGAATAAAATGCGTTGCTCCTGCCAGATGAATTGCACTGAGTGGAGCGGATCACCACTCCAAGATGGCGGCCCCACTTCTCGTCAGCGCCAGTAGACGAGACGGCCATTTCCATTTTGGAGTTCGGCCAATCGTGACGTCACTTCCTTTTCCGGTTCCAGTTGCGAGCCGACGAGAAGGAGAAAAAAAGGTAAATGGAGCTAATTTTGCTCTCTTTCAGCAAAGTAGGCCGTCGTTGTTGCGTTGAGTGTTAGCGCGCACATTTTTAAGTAGTTACAAGTCGACGTTAGGGTTTTGTCCGTGCTTGTAGAGCTTTTAAAAAGCGGCTGCTGCGCGCCATAATAGCTAAGGGAGCGTCTTGAAAAATGCATGCTACGAAATAAACGTCGAGGTTCCCCATTCATTTTTGTATCTATATAACAGAGATGTACGATTAATATTAGGCTGATATGAGGAATTACGTCATAACACAGATAACATGAAAATGTATGACCTAACAAGATTGTGCGGGGCGAGCAAATCAAGCGCTCCCTTTCCCTAGCCCTTGCCGTAAACGGCCTGTCGTAAAACTCCCCCCCTGAGTAAACAAACAAGGCAGAAATCCATCCATCCATTTCCTACCGCTTATTCCCTTTGGGATCGCGGGGGGCGCTGGTGCCTATCTCAGCTACAATCGGGCGGAAGGCTGCGTACACCTTGGACAAGTCGCCACCTCATAGTACTTCTGAATATTATTTTTGACAATTTAGTAAGCACGTCTGTAGACATTTTCTGTCAAAACCATTAAAAAAAAAAAAAAAAAAAAAAAGTTAATACACAGGTGTCAAACTCAAGGACCGGGGGCCAAATTTGGCCCGACGTGTTATTTTATGTGGCCTGCGATTGCCTGGAAATAATATGTGTTAATACAATTTTTTTGGGGGCGGTGTAGCTCGGTTGGTTGAGCGGCCGTGCCAGCAACTTGATGAGTTCCAGGTTCGATCCCCGCTTCCGCCATCCTAGTCGCTGCCGTTGTGTCCTTGGGCAAGACACTTTACCCACCTGCTCCCAGTGCCACCCACACTGGTTTAAATGTGACTTAGATATTGGGTTTCACTATGTAAAGCTCTTTGAGTCACTAGAGAAAAGCGCTATATAAATATACTTCACATTCACATTTGTTCTTTCCCCTTTGACATTAAAATTGCATATATTTTAAAATGCGACATTATAAAAATGAAAGTATATCATGTCTTCCAAAAATATTTTTTTGCTAAAATAAAGATAAATACTGTACTTAAAGGCCTATTGAAATGAGATGTTCTTATTTAAACGGAGATAACAGGTCCATTCTATGTGTCATACTTGATCATTTTGCGATATTGCCATATTTTTGCTGTAAGGATTTAGTAGAGAACATCCACGATAAAGTTCGCAACTTTTGGTCGCTAATAAAAAAGCCTTGCCTGTACTGGAAGTAGCAGACGATGTGCGCGTGACGTCACGGGTTGTGGATCTCCTCACATCCTCTACAATCATGGCCACCAGCAGCTAGAGCGATTCGGACCGAGAAAGCGACGATTTCCCCATTAATTTGAGCGAGGATGAAAGATTCGTGGATGAGGAAAGTTAGAGTGAAGCACAAGAAAAAAAGTCGACGGCAGTGGGAGGGATTCAGATGTTATTAGACACATTTACTAGGATAATTCTTGAAAATCCCTTATCTGCATAATGTGTTAATAGTGTTTTAGTGAGATTATTAAGTCATACCTGAAAGTCGGATGGCTGCGGTGACTGCCAGTGTCTCTGAGAGAAGCCAAGATCACAGCTGCCTTTTTGACAGCTGCTGCAGGAGGACGGTAACTCCGCACAAGTCTCCGGTAAGAGCCGACTTAATATCACAACTTGCTGGTTGACATGTGGTAGAGAAACATGTCAGCTTCACAACAAACATAAACACCGGCTGTGTTTCGGTTGCTAAAGGCAGCTGCAATCCACCGCTTTCCACCAACAGCATTCTTCTTTGACGTCTCCATTATTAATTAAACAAATTGCAAAAGTTTCAGCAACACAGATGTCCAAAATACTGGGTAATTATGCGATTAAAGCAGACGACTTTTAGCCATGAGTGGTGCCGGGCTAAAATGTCCGCTCCAACCAATAACGTCAACATAAGCGTCATCATTCCGCCACGTCTTCAACAGGATACCTCGCGGGAAATTTAAAATTGTAATTTAGTAAACTAAAAAGGCCGTATTGGCATGTGTTGCAATGTTAATATTTCATCATTGATATATAAACTATCAGAATGTGTGGTCGCTAGTAGTGGCTTTCAGTAGGCCTTTAAATATCTGCTCAACT
>NC_084616.1:12918280-13010780 GCF_033978795.1 Nerophis ophidion
TGACTCGTCATGACATTACGGGAAAAAAACAAGGTGGAATTCTTCGAAGAAAAGTTTTAACTTAATGAGACCTGTGTCATTTTATGATAAAAACGTGTTTAATCATACAAGAATACACAAAACCTCTATATTTTGACCAAAAAAGTAATCAAAGATTCTATAAATAACACCAGAGTCCTCTGCTGTTTTTAGGAAGCTACAGCAAAAACACTGGTCAACCGTCCCCTCTCTATATTATGACAAAAACTATAGTCAAAGATCCTCTATAGGCCAAAAACACTAGTCAAAGATCCTCTAAATGCAAAAAACACTAGTCAAAGATCCTCTGAATGCAAAAAACACTAGTCAAAGATCCTTTATATGCCAAAAACACGAGTCAAAGATGCTCTATATGCCAAAAACACTAGTCAAAGATCCTCTATATGACAAAAACACTAGTCAAAGATTCTCTATACTACAAAAACACAAAGTCATAGATCTTCTATATGACAGGAGCCCTGTGCTGTTTTTTCGGAATCTACCGCAAAAATACAAGTCAATAATCATCTATATGCCAAGAGAGTTCTGTTTTTTTTAAAGGTCTTCTGTAAAAATGCTAGTCAAAGATTCTGCGGATTTTAAGGATGTACTACAAAAACATAAGTCAAAGATCTTCAAGACAACAAAAACACTCGTCAATAATCCTCTAAATGACAGGACCCCCCTGACAAATTAAGGAAAATATTGCAAACACACGAGTCAAAGATCCTCTATATGACAAGAGGGTTCTACTGTTTTTAAAGATGTACTGTAAAAATGCTAGTCAAAGATCCACAATATGACAAAAATGCTGGTCATAGATCCTCTGTAAAATGAGAGTGATCTGTTCTTTTTAAGGATGTACTGCAAAAACACAAGTCAAAGATCCTCTAAATGCAAAAAACACTAGTCAAAGATCCTTTATATGCCAAAAACACGAGTCAAAGATGCTTTATATGCCAAAAACACTAGTCAAAGATCCTCTATATGACAAAAACACTAGTCAAAGATTCTCTATACTACAAAACACAGTCATAGATCTTCTATATGACAGGAGCCCTGTGCTGTTTTTTCGGAATCTACCGCAAAAACACAAGTCAATAATCATCTATATGCCAAGAGAGTTCTGTTTTTTTTAAAGGTCTTCTGTAAAAATGCTAGTCAAAGATTCTGCGGATTTTAAGGATGTACTACAAAAACACAAGTCAAAGATCTTCAAGACAACAAAAACACTCGTCAATAATCCTCTAAATGACAGGACCCCCCTGACAAATTAAGGAAAATATTGCGAACACACGAGTCAAAGATCCTCTATATGACAAGACGGTTCTACTGTTTTTAAAGATGTACTGTAAAAATGCTAGTCAAAGATCCACAATATGACAAAAATGCTGGTCATAGATCCTCTGTAAAATGAGAGTGACCTGTTCTTTTTAAGGATGTACTGCAAAAACACTAGTCAAAGATCCTCTATATGACAATAGGGTTCTACTGTTTTTAAAGATCTACTGTAAAAATGCAAGTCAAAGATCTTCAAAAAGACAAAAATGCTGGTCAAAAAACCTCTAACATGAGAGTGATATGTTGTTTTTAAGGATGTGCTGCAAAAACACTAATCAAAGATCTTTTATAGGGCAGGAGTTTTAAAGATCAACCGTAAAAATCCTAGTCAAAGGTCCTCAAAATGACAAAAAATGCTGGTCAAAGATCCTCCGTAACATGAGAGTGATCTGTTGTTTTTAAGGATGTACTGCAAAAACACTAGTCAAAGATCTTTTATATGACAGGAGTTTTTAAAGATCAACCGTAAAAATCCTAGTCAAAGGTCCTCAAAATGACAAAAATGCTGGTCAAAGATCCTCTGTAACATGAGAGTGATCTGTTATTTTTAAGGATGTACTGCAAAAACACTACTCAAAGATCCTTTATATAACAGGAGTTTTAAAGATCTACCGCAGAAATGCTAGTCGAAGATCTTCGAAATGACAGAAATGCTGGCCATAGATCCTTCATATGACAGGAGTTTTAAAGATCTACCGCAGAAATGCTAGTCAAAGAGCCTCGAAATGACAAAAACACTAGTCAAAGATCCTTCTTTATGACAGGATTGTAAAGATCCACTGCAGAATGGCTAGCCGAAGATCCTCGAAATGACAAAAACATCAATCAATCAATGTTTATTTATATAGCCCTAAATCACAAATGTCTCAAATATTGGTCATAGATCCTTCATATGACAGGAGTTTTAAAGATTTACTGCAGAAATGCTAGTCAAAGATCCTCACAAATGACAAAAACACTAGTCAAAGATCCTTTATATGGCAGGAGTTTTAGAGATCTACGGTAGGAATGCTAATCAAAAATCCTCGAAAGGACAAAAACACTAGTCAAAGATCCTTTATATGACAGGAGTTTTAAAGATCTACTGCAGAAATGCTAGTCAAAGATCCGCACAAATGACAAAAACACAAGTCAAAGATCCTTTATATGGCAGGAATTTTAAAGATCTACGGTTGAAATTTTAGTCAAACATGCTCAAAATGACAAAAACACTAGTCAAAGATCCTTTATATGACAGGAGTTTTAAAGATCTACCGCAGAAATGCTCGTCAAAGATACTCACAATGACACAAACACTACTCAATGACAAAAACACTACTCAAAGATCCTTCATATGACAGGAATTTCAAAGATCTACGGTTGAAATTTTAGTCAAAGATCCTCACAAATGACAAAAACACTAGTCAAAGATCCTTTATATGGCAGGAATTTTAAAGATCTACCGCAGAAATGTTAGTCAAACATCCTCGAAATGACAAAAACACTAGTCAAAGATCCTTTATATGACAGAAGTTTTAAAGATCTACGGCAGAAATGCTAGTCAAAGATCCTCAAAATGACAAAAACACTAGTCAAAGATCCTTCATATGACAGGAATTTTAAAGATCTACGGTTGAAATTTAAGTCAAACATGCTCAAAATGACAAAAACACTAGTCAAAGATCCTTTATATGACAGGAGTTTTAAAGATCTACCGCAGAAATGCTGGTCAAAGATACAATGACAAAAACACTACTCAATGACAAAAACACTACTCAAAGATCCTTTATATGACAGAAATGTTAAAGATCTACGGTTGAAATGCCAGTCAAAGATCCTCGAAATGACAAAAACACTAGTCAAAGATCCTTTATATGACAGGAGTTTTAAAGATCTACCGCAGAATTGCTGGTCAAAGATCCTCAAAATGACAAAAACATAAGTCAAAGATCCTTCATATGACAGGAATTTTAAAGATCTACGGTTGAAATGCTAGTCAAAGATCCTCGAAATGACAAAAACACTAGTCAAAGTTCCTTTATATGACAGGAATTTTAAAGATCTACGGTTGAAATGCTAATCAAAGATCTCGTAATGACAAAAACACTAGTCAAAGATCCTTTATATGACAGGAATTTTAAAGATCTACGGTTGAAATGCTAGTCAAAGATCCGCACAAATGACAAAAACACAAGTCAAAGATCCTTTATATGACAGGAGTTTTAAAGATCTACGGTAGAAATGCTAGTCAAAGATCCTCCATGTGACAGGAGTGATTTCTAAAAACTGTACTTTCATATTATATTTCAATTTGCTGCGTTAAAATGTGTAAAATGTCCACATCAGACTACAGCGCCACCATGTGGACATCCATCCATCTTCTTCCGCTTATCAGAGGTTGGGTCGTGGGGGCAGCAGCCTAAGCAGGGAACCATGCAACCATGTAGACACAACACACAATTACACAATGCTTCTTGCAGGCCAGCGAGCCGCCGAGCGACACCGACGCGGGCGAGGACTTTGACGCAGCCGTCCCGGACTCCGACGAGGAGTACGTTCCCGTCCGCCAGTCCGGTCCCGGCGAGGCACCGTCCCCGCGGGAGACCAACGGCGACAATGGCGACGCGGCGGGGGACGAGTCCAGCAGTTCTGTGCAGTGTCCCGTCTGCCGCAAAGTGTTCAAGAGCAAATACTACCTCAAAGTCCACAACAGGTGAGCGTGTTGTCAGCATTGTGGGAACAAAAGTCTCATGTGGTTTTCGCCCAAGACGACACACCGGAGAGAAACCCTTTGGTTGCCAGAAATGCGGGAAGCGTTACTTCCGGAAGGAGAATCTGATGATCCACGAGGTCAGACATTGCACCACACCACAGGTGAGGACTCACATATGAACCTGAAGTGCCATCCCATTCCTAACCCATAGAGGTCAATATGGCCTTCTGCAGCTATTACAGCTTCAACTCTTCTAGGAAGGCTGTCCACAAGGTTGCGGAGTGTCTTTATAGGAATTTTTCCACCATTTTTTAAAAAGCGCATCGGTCGGGTCACACACTGACATTGGTCGAGAAGTCCCCGTTCTAAGTCATCCCAAAGGTGTTCTATCGGACTCATGTCAGGACTCTGTGCAGGCCAGTCAAGTTCATCCACACCAGACTCGGTTATCAACGTCTTTATGGACCTTGCTTTTGTGCGCTGGTGCAGAGTCGTGCAGGAAGAGGAAGGGGCCCGCTCCAAACTGTTCCCACAAGGTCGGGAGCATGGAATTGTCCAAAATGTTTTGGTATTAGTGAGCATTCAAAGTTCCTTTCACTGGAACTAAGGGACCAAGCCCAACTCCTGATAAAACAACTCAACACCATAATTCCTCCTCCACCAAATGTCACACTTCTAAATCATCCCAAAGGTGTTCTATCGGATTCATGTCAGGACTCTGTGCAGGCCAGTCAAGTCCATCCACACCAGACTTGGTTATCAATGTCTTTATGGACCACCACTGTATTAGAAATGGCATGGAATTGTCCAAAATGTTTTGGTATCAGTAAGCATTCAAAGTTCCTTTCACTGGAACTGAGGGGCCAAGCCCAACTCCTGAAAAAATAACCCCACATCATAATTCCTCCTCCACCAAATTTCACACTTCTAAGTCATCCCAAAGGTGTTCTATCGGATTCATGTCAGGACTCTGTGCAGGCCAGTCAAGTCCATCCACACCAGACCCGGTTATCAACGTCTTTATGGACCTTGCTTTTGTGCGCTGGTGCAGAGTCTTGTAGGAAGAGGAAGGGGCTGGCTCCAAACTGTTCCCACAAGGTCGGGAGCATGGAATTGTCCAAAATGTTTTGGTATCAGTGAGCATTCAAAGTTCCTTTCACTGGAACTAAGGGACCAAGCCCAACTCCTGATAAAACAACTCAAAACCATAATTCCTCCTCCACCAAATTTCACATAAGTCATCCCAAAGGTGTTCTATCGGATTCATGTCAGGACTCTGTACAGGCCAGTCAAGTCCATCCACACCAGACTTGGTTATCAATGTCTTTATGGACCTTGCTTTTGTGCACTGGTGCAGAGTCTTGTAGGAAGAGGAAGGGGCCGGCTCCAAACTGTTCCCACAAGGTCGGGAGCATGGAACTGTCCAACATGTTTTGGTACCCTAGAGCATTCAAAGTTCCTTTTACTGGAACTAAGGGGCCAAGCCCAACTCCTGAAAAAACAACCCCACACCATAATTCCTCCTCCACCAAATTTCACACTTGGCACAAGGCAGTCCGAAATGTAGCGTTCTCCTGGCAACCTCCAAACCCAGACTGGTCCATCAGATTGCCAGATGGAAAAATGTGACTCGTCAGTCTAGAGAAGGCGTCTCCACTGCTCTAGAGTTCAGTGGCGATGTGCTTTACCCACAATTTGCATTGGACTTGGTAATCTATGGCTTAGATGCAGTTGCCCGGCCATGGAAACCCATTCCATGAAGCTCTCTGGAAAAGCGGGATTCATCAGTCCAGAGAACGCATCCCCACTGGTCTAGAGTCCAGTGGTGACATGCTTTACACCACTGCATCCCACGCTCTGCATTGGACTTGGTGATGTATGGCTTAGATGCAGCTGGTCGGCCATGGAAACCCATTACACAAAGCTCTCTGCGTACTGTACGTGGGCTAATTGGGAGGTCAAATGTAGTTTAGAGCTCTGTAGCAACTGACTGTGCAGAAAGTCTCTGCAGTATGCACTTCAGACCCCTCTCTCAGTTTACGTGGCCTACCACTTGGTGGCTGAGTTGCTGTTGTTCCCAAAATTCACTTTTCTTCTAACATTGACTTTGGAATATTTAGGGGCGAGGACATTTCACGATTGGATTTGTCGCACAGGTGGCATCCTATGACAGTTCCACGCTGGAAATCACTGAAAGCGGACACATTCTCTCACAAATATTTGTAGAAACAGTCTCCATGAATAACTGCTTGATTTTATACACCTGAACTTGTCAGACCACAGAACACTTTTACCACTTTGCATCAGTCCATCTTAGATGAGCTCGGGCCCAGCGAAGCCGGCGGACGTTTCTGGGTGTTGTTGATAAATGGCTTTCGCTTTGCACAGTAGAGTTTTAACTTGCACTTACAGATGTAGCGACCAACTGTACTTACTGACAGTGAAGTGAATTATATTTATACAGCGCTTTTCTCTAGTGACTCAAAGCGCTTTACATAGTGAAACCCAATATCTAAGTTACATTTAAACCAGTGTGGGTGGCACTGGGAGCAGGTGGATAAAGTGTCTTGCCCAAAGACACAACGGCAGTGACTAGGATGGCGGAATCGGGGATCGAACCTGCAACCTTCAAGTTGCTGACACGGCCGCTCTACCGCCCCGAGGTTTCCTGAAGTCTTCCTGAGCCCATGTGGCGATATCCTTTACACACGGATGTCCCTTTTAGAGGCTGTACCGCCTGAGGGATCCAAGGTCACGGGCACTCAATGCTACGTGCAGTGATTCCTCCAGATTCTCTGAACCTTTTGATGATATTACGAATCGTAGATGGGGAAATCCCCAAATTCCTTGTTGAGAAATGTTCTTAAACAATTTGCTCGCGCATTTTTTGACAGATTTTTTTGAACGACTGAGGAAGCTGCTTTTATACCCAATCATGGGGCGGCATAGCTCAGTTGGTAGAGTGGCCGTGCCAGCAACTTGAGGGTTGCAGGTTCGATTCCCGCTTCCGCCATCCTAGTCACTGCCGTTGTGTCCTTGGGCAAGGCACTTTACCCACCTGCTCCCAGTGCCACCCACACTGGTTTAAATGTAACCTAGATATTGGGTTTCACTATGTAAAGCGCTTTGAGTCACTAGAGAAAAGCACTATATGAATATAATTCACTTCATGGCACCCACCTGCTCCCAATTAGCCTGTTCACCTGTGGGATGTTCCTCATAATTGTTTGATAAGCATTCCTCAACTTTCTCAGTCTTCTTTGCCACTTGTGCCAGCTTTTTTGAAACCTGCTGCAGGCATCAAATTCCAAATGAGCTAATATTTGCAAAAAAATAACCAAGTTTACCATTTAAAAGGTTAAATATCTTGTCTTTGCAGTCTATTTAATTGAATATAGGTTGAAAAGGATCTGCAAATCTTTGTATTTAGTTTTTATTTACCATTTACACAACGTGCCAACTAAACTGCTTTTGGGGTTTGCATTGACATGATTTCCAATGAGAGTTTGAAACGTGACGGATGATGCGTTGGTGTTCCGTGTGCGCCACAGACGTACGCATGTCCCACATGCTCGACCACCTTCCCAGGCAAAGAGGAGCTGCGTGCACACGTGGTTTCACACACGGGACAGACGCCCTACAAGGTGCGTGCAGGCGACGTCACGCCGCTGGACTTTTGTCGTATTTTTGTCTTCTAGTGTCGTCCTTTTGTCTTTTAGTGCTCAACGTGCGCCGAACACTTCATGTACAAGAAGAACCTGACGGCTCACATGATGAAGGTCCACGGACACCCCAAACCACACGCTGTGAGTCCATTTAGGCAATAACAGATGCCACCGGTGGACCTCAAAGATCCTCTATATGACAGGAATCCTCTGCTGTCTTTAGGAAGCTACAGCAAAAATACTAGTCAATAGTCCTCTATATTATGATACAAACACTAGTTAAAGATCCTCTATACGACAGGAGTGATCAGCTGTTTTCAAGGATGTACTGCAACAACTCCAGACAAAGATCCTCTATATGACAACAATTATAGTCAAAGATTGTCCTTATTGACAGGAGCCCTCTGCTGTTTTTAGGAAGCTACAGCAAAAATACTAGTCAAAGATCTTCTATATAATGACAAAAACACTAGTCAAAGATCCTCTTCTATGTGACAAAAACACTAGTCAAAGATCCTCTTTATGACAAAAACTCTAGTGAAAGATCCTCTAGATATCGCCAGAGTCCTCTGCTGCAAAAACACTAATCAACAGTCCTCTATATTATGACAAAAACACTAGTCAAAGATCATCTATATGACAAACACACTAGTCAATAGTCCTCTATATTATGATACAAACAATAGTTAAAGATCCTCTATACGACAGGAGTGATCAGCTGTTTTCAAGGATGTACTGCAACAACTCCAGACAAAGATCCTCTATATGACAACAATTATAGTCAAAGATTGTCCTTATTGACAGGAGCCCTCTGCTGTCTTTAGGAAGCTACAGCAGAAACACTAGTCAACAGTCCTCTATATTATGACAAAAACACTAGTCAAAGATCATCTATATGACAAAAACACTAGTCAATAGTCCTCTATATTATGATACAAACAATAGTTAAAGATCCTCTATACGACAGGAGTGATCAGCTGTTTTCAAGGATGTACTGCAAAAACTCCAGACAAAGATCCTCTATATGACAAAAACACTAGTCAAAGATCATCTATATGACAAAAACACTAGTCAATAGTCCTCTATATTATGATACAAACAATAGTTAAAGATCCTCTATACGACAGGAGTGATCAGCTGTTTTCAAGGATGTACTGCAAAAACTCCAGACAAAGATCCTCTATATGACAACAATTGTAGTCAAAGATCGTCCTTATTGACAGGAGCCCTCTGCTGTTTTTAGGAAGCTACAGCAAAAATACTAGTCAAAGATATTCTATATATGACAAAAACACTAGTCAAAGATCCTCTATGTGACAAAAACACTAGTCAAAGATCATCTATATAACAAAAACTCATCTATATGACAAAAACACTAGTCAAAGATCATATATATGACAAAAACACTAGTCAATAGTCCTCTATATTATGTTAAAAACACTAGTTAAAGATCCTCTATACGACAGGAGTGATCAGCTGTTTTCAAGGATGTACTGCAACAACTCCAGACAAAGATCCTCTATATAACAACAATTATAGTCAAAGATTGTCCTTATTGACAGGAGCCCTCTGCTGTTTTTAGGAAGCTACAGCAAAAATACTAGTCAAAGATATTCTATATATGACAAAAACACTAGTCAAAGATCCTCTATGTGACAAAAACACTAGTCAAAGATCCTTTATATGACAAAAACTCAAGTGAAAGATCCTCTAGATATCGCCAGAGTCCTCTGCTGCAAAAACACTAATCAACAGTCCTCTATATTATGACAAAAACACTAGTCAAAGATCATCTATATGACAAAAACACTAGTCAATAGTCCTCTATATTATGATACAAACAATAGTTAAAGATCCTCTATACGACAGGAGTGATCAGCTGTTTTCAAGGATGTACTGCAAAAACTCCAGACAAAGATCCTCTATGTGCCAAAAACACAAGTCAAAGATCCTCTATATGACAAAAACTCTAGTGAAAGATCCTCTAGATATTGCCAGAGTCCTCTGCTGCAAAAACACTAATCAACAGTCCTCTATATTATGACAAAAACACTAGTCAAAGATCATCTAAATGACAAAACACTAGTCAATAGTCCTCTATATTATGATACTAACAATAGTTAAAGATCCTCTATACGACAGGAGTGATCAGCTGTTTTCAAGGATGTACTGCAAAAACTCCAGACAAAGATCCTCTATATGACAACAATTATAGTCAAAGGTTGTCCTTATTGACAGGAGCCCTCTGCTGTTTTTAGAAAGCTACAGCAAAAATACTAGTCAAAGATATTCTATATAATGACAAAAACACTAGTCAAAGATCCTCTATGTGACAAAAACACTAGTTAAAGATCCCCTATATATCACCAGAGTCCTCTGCTGTCTTTAGGAAGCCACAGCAGAAACACTAGTCAACAGTCCTCTATATTATGGCAAAAACACCAGTCAAAGATCCCCGGTACCGGGCCGCGGAAGAATTTTCATAAAATTAATTTTTATTAAATCAACATAAAAAACACAAGATACACTTACAATTAGTGCACCAACCCAAAAAACCTCCCTTTTTCATGACAAAAAAACAAACCAAAAAAATGACAAAAACTCTAGTCAAACATCATCTATATGACAAAAACACTAGTCAAAGACCCTCTATGTGACAGAAAATCCAGTCAAAGATCCTCTATGTGACAAAAACACTGGTCAAATATCTTCTATACGACAAAAACACTAGTCAAAGATCCTCTTTATAACAAAAACTATGGTCAAAGATCCTCCAAATGACAAAAACACGAGTCAAAGATCCTCTATATGACAAACTCTAGTCAAAGGTCCTCTTTACGACAAAAAACTAGTCAAAGGTTTTCTATATGACAAAAACTCCAGTCAAAGATCCTTTATATATCACCAGAGTCCTCTGCTGTCATTAGTAAGCTACAGAAAAAACACTAATCAACAGTCTTGTATGTTATGACAAAAACACTAGTCAAATATACTCTATATGACAAAAACACTAGTCAAATATACTCTCTATGACAAAAACACTAGTCACATTTCCTCTATATGACAAAATTCTAGTCAAAGATCTTTTATCACCAGTCATTTGATGTATTTAGGAAGCTACAGCAAAAACCTTAATCAACAGTCCTATCTTATGACAAAAACACTAGTCAAAGATCCTGTGTGTGACAAAAACACTAGTCAAAGATCCTCTGTGACAAAGACACTAGTCAAAGATCCTCTAAATGACAAAAACACTAGTCAAAGATCATTTATATGACAAAAACACTAATCAAAGATCCTCTGTGACAAAAACTCTAGTCAAAGATCCTCTATGTGACAAAAACACTAGTCAGATATATGTGACAGAAACTCTAGTCAAAGATCCTCAATATGACAAAAACACTAGTCAAAGATCCTCCAAATGGCAAAAACTCTAGTCAAAGATCATCTATATGACAAAGACACTAGTCAAAGATCCTCTATGTGACAAAAACACTAGTCAAAGATCCTCTTTATAACAAAAACTATGGTCAAAGATCCTCCAAATGACAAAAACACTAGTCAAAGATCCTCTAAATGACAAAAGCACTAGTCAAATATCCTCTATATGACAAAGACACTAGTCAAAGATCTTCTATGTGTCAGAAACTCTCGTCAAAGATCCCCTATGTGACAAAAAACTATTCAACAATCCTCTGACAAAAAACACTTGTCAAATATCTTCTATGTGGCAGAAACTCTAGTCAAAGATCCTCTAAATGACAAAAACACTAGTCAAAGATCCTCCAAATGACAAAAACTCTAGTCAAAGATCCTCCATATGACAAAGACACTAGTCAAAGATCCTCTCTGTGAAATAAACTCTAGTCAAAGATCCTCTATTTGACAAAAACACTAGTCAAAGATCCTCCAAATGACAAAAACACTAGTCAAAAATCCTCTATGTAACCAAAACTCTAGTCAAAGATCCTCTATATATCACCAGAGTCCTCTGCTGTCTTTAGTAAGCTACAGAAAAAACACTATTCAACAGTCTTCTATGTTATGACAAAAACACTAGTCAAAGATTCTCTATGTGACAAAAACACTTGTCAAATATCCTCTATATGACAAAAACACGAGTCAAAGTTCTTCTTTATGACAAATACACGAGTCACATTTCCTCTATATGACAAAATTCTAGTCAAAGATCTTTTATCACCAGAGTCCTTTGATGTATTTAGGAAGCTACAGCAAAAACCTCAATCAACAGTCCTCTATCTTATGACAAAAACACTAGTCAAAGATCCTTTGTGTGACAAAAACACTAGTCAAAGATCCTCTAAATGACAAAAACACTAGTCAAAGATCATTTATATGACAAAAACACTAGTCAAAAATCCTCCACATAATAAAAACACTAATCAAATATCCTCTGTGACAAAAACTCTAGTCAAAGATCCTCTGTGACAAAAACACTAGTCAAAGATATATGTGACAGAAACTCTAGTCAAAGATCCTCAATATGACAAAAACACTAGTCAAAGATCCTCCAAATGGCAAAAACTCTAGTCAAAGATCATCTATATGACAAAGACACTAGTCAAAGATCCTCTATGTGACAAAAACACTAGTCAAAGATCCTCTTTATAACAAAAACTATGGTCAAAGATCCTCCAAATGACAAAAACACTAGTCAAAGATCCTCTAAATGACAAAAACACTAGTCAAATATCCTCTATATGACAAAGACACTAGTCAAATATCTTCTATGTGGCAGAAACTCTAGTCAAAGATCCTCTAAATGACAAAAACACTAGTCAAAGATCCTCCAAATGACAAAAACTCTAGTCAAAGATCCTCCTTATGACAAAGACACTAGTCAAAGATCCTCTCTGTGAAATAAACTCTAGTCAAAGATCCTCTATATGACAAAAACACTAGTCAAAGATCCTCCAAATGACAAAAACACTAGTCAAAGATCCTCTATGTAACCAAAACTCTAGTCAAAGATCCTCTATATATCACCAGAGTCCTCTGCTGTCTTTAAGAAACTACAGCAAAAACACTACTCAGCAGTCCTCTGTATTTAGACAAAAACCCTAACCAAAGATCCTCTATATGCCAAACTCCACGTGTCTTTCAGTGCCCTCAGTGTCCCAAAACCTTCCTAACGCGCTCGGAGCTGCGCGTGCACGAGGCGTCCAAGCATCGCGGCGAGAAGCCCTTTGTGTGCGAGGAGTGCGGCCATCGAGCCTCCAGTCGCAACGGCCTGCAGATGCACATCAAAGCCATCCACAGGTAGGCGCCGTGCACCTGGACGCCATTAGAGGGCGCCACATCTCCAACTCAAGTATCTGACCAGTCAGGGAGAAGTATGTATTGACCACAGGTAGGCGCCGTGCACCTGGACGCCACTAGAGGGCGCCACAGCTCATAGTCAAGAGGCTCTGAGCAGACATGGAGAATATGATTCAAGTAGAAGTTGGACCATGAGCACAGTGTTTTTAAGAGCTCACCTGTGTCATTTCAGTGTCCCTTTTGTTTTTTTGTCACTCTTAAGTTTGTTTTTAGGCTACAAAACACAGTAAGCATGTGAGCTAAAATCTTTAAAGGCCTACTGAAAGCCACTACTACCGACCACACAGTCTGATAGTTTATTTATCAATGATGAAATATTAACATTGCAACACCTGCCAATACGGCCGGTTTAGTTTACTAAATTGCAATTTTAAATTTCCCGCGAAGTATCCTGTTGAAAACGTCGCGGAATGATGACGCGTGCGCGTGACGTCACGGGTTATAGCGGACATTTGCTTCCAGTACAGATCACGGCTATAAATCGTTTGCTTTAATCGCATGATTACACAGTATTTTGGACATCTGTGTTGCTGAATCTTTTGCAATTTTTTCAATTAATAATGGAGACGTCAAAGAAGAAAGCAGTTGGTGGGAAGCGGTGTTTTGCGGCTGGCTGTAGCAACACAAACACAGACGGTGTTTCTTTGTTTACATTCCCTGACGGTGAAGCTTTAATATGGAACAGAGCGGTCCAGCGACCATGGTTCCCGACCACATGTCAACCGAAAGGTTTCGATGAGAAAATTGTAATAATAAGTTGGCTCTTACCGTAGACATGAGCGGAGATTGTGTCGTTCCTCCTGCAGCTGTCAAAGAGGCAGATGCGACTCTCTTGCCTCTGTGGCTTCCTTCAGAGACACTGGCGGTCATTACACCTCTCCGACTTTCAGGTACGACTATATAATCTCACTAAAACACTGGGTATGACGTTAAACTACATCCAGGCATGAGATGGGAGGTTGTGTGTGGGGTTAGTGAGTCCCAACTAACGTCTATAAAATGCACACAAAGAACCGTTTGCACCTTCTCTTGTGACTGGCGGGCGGTCAGCGCCATAAAGCTGAGCGGGTCCCTGGGTAAATGGGGCACGGACAACAAACAGGACAGACTAAGTTCAACAGCCCAGTAAGGCAATTAGTCTAGGAGAAGGATCTCTCATATAAAATACCACTTCCAACCTGCACCAAGCCAGCGTGGAAGGTGTAGGCTAATAGATAGATAGATAGTACTTTATTGATTCCTTCAGGAGAGTTCCTTCAGGAAAATTAAAAATAACCAGCATGAAAAGTATGCCAAATGGCAGAAACATGCTGAGGCTTTCGACAACGGCTGATGATGATGAAAACACTAGTAACACAATAAGCAGATAAGGGATTTTCCAGAATTATCCTAGTAAATGTGTCTAATAACATCTGAATCGCTCCCACTGCCCTCACCTTTTTTTTTCCCCTAGTCTTTCACTCTCACTTTCCTCATCCACGAATCTTTCATCCTCGCTCAAAATAATGGGGAAATCGTCACTTTCTCAGTCCGAATCGCCCTCGCTGCTGGTGGCCATGATTGTAAACAATGTTCAGATGTCAGGAGCTCCACAACCCGTGACGTCACGCGCACATCGTCTGCTACTTCCGGTACAGGCAAGGCTTTTTTATTAGCGACCAAAAGTTGCGAGCTCTATCCTGGATGTTCTCTACTAAATCCTTTCAGCAAAAATATGGCAATATCGCAAACTGATCAGGTATGACACATAAAACGGAGCTGCTGTCCCCGTTTAAATAAGAAAATCTCATTTCAGTAGGCCTTTAACTGTGGTGACCTGGATTGTCTCGGCAGGAACGAGCGTCCCTTCGTGTGCAGCGTCTGCAACCACGCCTTCTCCCAAAAGAACAACCTCAACATGCACCTGCGCGTGCACAGCGGCGAGCGGCCCTACCAGTGTCACCTGTGCGGCAAAACCTTCCGAACGCAAGGTGAGCCACACCACCGCCCCCCTTGGCCTCACGTCTCCCCGCACTAACATTCGCCTTCCGCCGTTCGCCAGCCAGCCTGGACAAACACCACCGCACGCACACGGGCGAGCGTCCCTTCCCGTGCGACGCCTGCGAGCGGCGCTTCTCCGAGAAAGGCGCGCTCCTTCGCCACAAGGCCAGCAAGCACGAGGAGGGTCGGCCTCACTGCTGCCATATTTGTAGCAAGACCTTTAAGGGTAATAAACACACATCAACACAGCCTCCATTTTGGCTCCAATAACAGGATAATGTGTCCTCCCTGCCAGCCAAAGAGCAACTGAGCGTTCACCTGCGGCGACATAAAGGCATGCGGAAGTTTGAGTGTGGCGACTGCGGATACAAGTTCACCCGACAGGTAAAAAACGCAACCCAACTTCTTTCTTTTGTTTATTTCAAACATGAACACACTTACTACATAATACATCACCGACAATCTCATATCATTCACTTTACATCATGGCTGAAAACACTAGTCAAAGATACTGTATGTGACAAAAACACTAGTCAAAGATCTTCTATGTGACAAAAACACTAGTCATAGATCTTCTATGTGAAAAAAACACTAGTCAAAGATCTTCTATGTGACAAAAACACTAGTCAAAGATCTTCTATGTGACAAAAACACTAGTCAAAGATCTTCTATGTGACAAAAACACTAGTCAAAGATCTTCTATGTGACAAAAACACTAGTCATAGATCTTCTATGTGACAAAAACACTAGTCAAAGATCTTCTATGTGACAAAAACACTAGTCATAGATCTTCTATGTGACAAAAACACTAGTCAAAGATCTTCTATGTGACAAAAACACTAGTCAAAGATCCTCTGTGTGACAAAAACACTAGTCAAACATCCTCTGTGTGACAAAAAAACTAGTCAAAGATCCTCTATGTGACAAAAACACTAGTCAAAGATCTTCAATGTGACAAAAACTAGTCAAAGATCCTCAATGTGACAAAACACTAGTAAAAGATGCTCTGTGTGACAAAAACACTACTCAAAGATCCTCTGTGTGACAAAACACTAGTCAAAAATCCTCTGTGTGACAAAAACACTAGTCAAAGATCCTCTATGTGACAAAAACACTAGTCAAAGATCCTCTGTGTGACAAAAACTAGTCAAATATCCTCTGTGACAAAAACACTAGTCAAAGATCCTCTATATGACAAAAACACTTGTCAAAAATCCTCTATATGACAAACACACTAGTCAAATATCCTCTTAATGATAAAAAAATCTGCTCAAAGATCCTCTCTATATATATCACCAGTCTTCTGCTGTCTTTAGGAAGCTACAGCAAAAACACTAGTCAAAGATCCTCAATGTGACAAAAACACTAGTCAAAGATCCTCAATGTGACAAAAACACTAGTCAAAGATCCTCAATGTGACAAAAACACTAGTCAAAGACCCTCTGTGACAAAAACACTAGTCAAAGATCCTGTGACAAAAACACTAGTCAAAGATCCTCAGTGTGACAAAAACACTAGTCAAAAATCCTCTGTGTGACAAAAACACTAGTCAAAGATCCTCTATGTGACAAAAACACTAGTCAAAGATCCCCTATATGACAAAAACTCTTGTCAAAGATCCTCTATATGACAAAAACACTAGTCAAAAATCCCTTATATGACAAACACAGCAGTCAAATATCATCTTTATGACAATTTACTCAAAGATCCTCTCTATATCACCAGAGTCCTCTGCTGTCTTTAGGAAGCTACAGCAAAAACTCTAGTCAAAGATCCTCTATATGACAAAAACACTAGTCAAATATCCTCTATATAACACCAGAGCCTTCTGCTGTTTTATAAGAAACACTCAGCATCAAGGCTTGGACTTGGGGGTTAAATCACCAAAAAATGATTCCCGGGCGCGGCCACCGCTGCTACTCACTGCTCCCCTCACCTCCCAGGGGGTGATCAAGGTTGATGGGTCAAATGCAGAGAATAATTTTGCCACACCTCGTGTCTGTGACTATTAGTAGTACTTGGGGCAGTATAGCTCGGTTGGTAGAGGGGCCGTGCCAGCAACTTGAGGGTTTCAGGTTCGATTCTGCCATCCTAGTCACTGCCATTGTGTCCTTGGGCAAGACACTTTAACCACCCACACTGGTTTAAATGTAACTTGGATATTGGGTTTCACTATGTAAAGCGCTTTTGAGTCACTAGAGAAAAGTGCTATATAAATATAATTCACTTCACTTTAACTAAACAAACTGCTGATTCCATCATTAAGCCGTTTATCGCACATGAAGTAGATTGAGAGCGGAAGGAGAGGACAGAGAATATTCCAAATCATTCAAACCTGACAAAGTGGTTGCGTCGGCTGTCACAGGCACACCTGCGCCGCCACCACCAGATCCACAAGCGCACGGAGAACTACAACCCGCGCCAGAGGAAGCTGAGGAACGTGGTCGTGGACGAGGAGGAGGACGACGACGCGGGAGCCGACGGCGACTTCGCGGCAGGAACCCCGGCGGTCGTCACGGAAACGCTGGCCCCCTTGCCGACGGCCTCCGGCCTGGACTTGGACTGCGTGGTGAGCGTGGTCATCGAGTAGACCTGGGGGCTCACACGCCGAGTCAATGTTGGTAGAAAAAGACGACATGTGACAATAAGATTTACCTTTTCACAAAAACGCCTGCAAAGCTCCACCAAAAAAAACAAAACGCCTGTTGACAAATAAAGTGCACATAAAAAAAACAACACAAAATCAACATGTGTGACATCGTTTTTTTTGAATAATTCCCACACAAACCCCAAGAATGTCCAGTTTCCAAGAGTTAGAATGGCACAGAACAGTCTTCTGATGGACTATTTTAAATAAAAAGGTGAATACACTGCTCAATGCTTCTTGCAAACTCATGCACTTGCTCTCACGGTAAAAAAAAAAATGAACACAAAAACAACTTCAAAATAGCAACCTCGCATTATGAACGTTCGCGAGCGGCTAAAAGACATTAGCGGCGTAAACGTTGCCATGGTAAAGACGAAAGGGCGACAAGAATGTTTCAAGAAATGTTCGGAGCGGACGCTAACATCCCGCTTTGCTTCCACTGGGGGGCCGGCGACTCCTTTGGGGGGTTTTCTAAGCCAGTGTTTTTCAACCACTGTGCCGTGTGAGATGATGTCATTTCCAGAAATGTCCGATAAATGCTTTAAAATGCCCCATCTTCTTCCGCTTATCCGGGGTCGGGTCACGGGGGCAGCAGCCTAAGCAGGGAAGCCCAGACTTTCCTCTCCCCCAGCCGGGAGACATAGTCTTCCCAACATGTCCTGGGTTTTCCCCGTGGCCTCCTACCGGTCGGACTTGGCCCAAAACACCTTCCTAAGGAGACGTTCGGGTGGCATCCTGACCACACGCCCGAACCAGGCAGCTGAGCCGGAAGGCAAAGTTCTCAATTTACCGGTCGATCTACGTTCCCATTGTATTACAAAATTATTAGAAAAGGTAACTTAATTGAATGTAAAAAATTTTACAGAAGCCTTTTTGCTTCTGCCTGTTTCAGTCATGTTATTAATTTTTGAATCGTGATCCATGTTTGAATGTTTTTGTTAGACTGAAAATAAACTGAAAACTGAAACATTCCCATCCTCACCCGTGGTCATGCTTTAAAATGTAATATCAGAAATTATTGGTTTCAAAATTATCGGCATCTGTTTCAAAAAGTAAAATTTATGACTTTTTAAAACCCCGCTGTGTACACGGACGTAGGGAGAAGTACACAGTGCCAATTAATCTTAAAGGCCTTTGCATGCTGGTCCAATCGCATAATATTCACACACACACACGAGTGAATGCAAAGCATACTTGGTCAACAGCCATCCATACAGGTCACACTGAAGGTGGCCGTATAAACGACGCCACACTGTGAACCCATACCAAACAAGAATGACAAACACATTTCGGGAGAACATCCGCACCGTAACAAAACTGAACAAATACCCAGAACCCCTTGCAGCACTAACTCTTCCGGGACGCTACAATATACAGGGTGCAGGTAAAAAAAGGTGTCTAATGCTTAAACCAAAAATGAACAGAAAGGTGAGTGCCTTGAGGGCATTGAAGCTTAGTGAAGGCTATACAAAAACAAACCTAAAAAAAAATGGCGGGTGTCCGTCACAGCTCACTCACTATATCAAGTGCACTAAAGAGTGAAGAAAGTGCACTAGTTGGACGCCAGCGTGATTACCGCACACCACTACGCTAATAATAACCATGGCGGCTTTTTAGCACGCCACTTTTTGCGAGCGTACACCCAGACTTGGCAGGCGGAGTGATCTTGTTTGCATTTTTCAACGGCAGGAAGTGAAGGCCCACGGCTGGACCGTGGTTACGACGGCCGGAAGGTGTCCGACTCTTCCGTGCAGCGAGCGCAGCCAAAGAGGCCGGAGTCGGGGGGGGGGGGACTCAGAGCGCCGCCGCGTTGACTTCCTGGTTCTGGTTGAGGTTGTTGTTGAGGTTGTGGAGGGCCTGCTGGCGCTGGTGGCGGTGGAGGCGGATGGCGTTGGCGTCGGGGACGTCGGCGGGCTCGAAGGCGCTGGACACCAGCGGCATGAACTGCCGGAAGATGCTGACGCTGCCGTGCCAGAAGGTGGGCTGGGGGAGGCGGCCCGCCACGCTCCAGGCGCCCGTGGCCGGGTCGTACGCCTCCACCACGTCGGAGAGCTCGAAGGTGTTGTCGTAGCCGCCCGACACGAAGAGCTTGCCGCCCAGCGGCGCCACGCTGCCGCCCACGTGCACCTGCGGCGGGAGGGAAGTCACTGGCTTTTAGATGCAATCGCAGTTCGGACATCAGTAAACATCAAAAATCGGGGCGGCGTTGGGAGAGTGGCCGTGCCGGCAACTTGAGGGTTCCAAGTTCGAGCCCTGCCTATGCCAACCTAATCACTGCCGTTGCGTCCTTGGGCAAGACACTTTACCAACCAGCTCCCAGTGGTGCCCACACTAGTTTATAAATGTAAATGTGTTGTACTTTAAGCGCTTTTCTACCTTCAAGGTACTCAAAGCGCTTTGACACTACTTCCACATTCACCCATTCACACACTGATGGCGGGAGCTGCCATGCAAGGCTCTAACCACGACCCAGCAGGAGCAAGGGTGAAGTGTCTTGCTCAACGACACAACGGACGTGATGAGGTAGGTAGTAGGTGGGGATTGAACCAGGAACCCCCAGGTTGCCGGCACGACCACTCTCCCAACTTCGCCACGCCGTTTAAATGTAACTTTGATATTGGGTTACACTATGTACAAACCCCGTTTCCATATGAGTTAGGAAATGGTGTTAGATGTAAATATAAACAGAACACAATGATTTGCAAATTTTTTTTCAACCCATATTCAGTTGAATATGCTACAAAGACAACATATTTGATGTTCAAACTCAAACTTTATTTTTTTTTAGAAAATAATAATGAACTTAGAATTTCATGGCTGCCACACGTGCCAAAGTAGTTGGGAAAGGGCATGTTCACCAATGTGTTACATCACCTTTTCTTTTAACAACACTCAATAAACGTTTGGGAACTGAGGAAACTAATTGTTGAAGCTTTGAAAGTGGAATTTTTTCCCATTCTTGTTTTATGTAGAGTTTCAGTCCTTCAACAGTCAGGGGTCTCCGCTGTCGTATTTTACGCTTCATAATGCGCCACACATTTTCGATAGGAGACAGGTCTGGACTGCAGGCGGGCCAGGAAAGTACCCGCACTCTTTTTTTATGAAACCACGCTGTTGTAACAAGTGCTGAATGTGGCTTGGCATTGTCTTGCTGAAAAAGACGACGCTTAGATGACAACATATGTTGTTCCAAAACCTGTATGTACCTTTCAGCATTAATGGTGCCTTCACAGATGTGTAAGTTACCCATGCCTTGGGCACTAATGCACCCCCATACCATCACACATGCTGGCTTTTCAACTTTGCGTCGATAACAGTCTGGATGGTTCGCTTCCCCTTTGGTCCGGATGACACGATGTTGAATATTTCCAAAAACAATTTGAAATGTGGACTCGTCAGACCACAGAACACTTTTCCCACTTTGCATCAGTCCATCTTAGATGATCTCAGGCCCAGAGAGACCGGCAGTGTTTCTGGATGTTGTTGATAAATGACTTTGGCTTTGCATAGTAGAGCTTTAACATGCACTTACAGATGTAGCGACCCACTGTATTTAGTGAAAGTGGCTTTCTGAAGTGTTCCTGAGCCCATGTGGTGATATCCTTTAGAGATTGATGTCGGTTTTTGATACGGTGCCGTCTGAGGAATCGAAGGTCACAGTCATTCAATGTTGGTTTCCGGCCATGCCGCTTACGTTGAGCGATTTCTCCAGATTCTCTGAACCTTTTGATGATATTATGGACAGTAGATGTTGAAATCCCTAAATTTCTTGCAATTGCACTTTGAGAAACGTTGTTCTTAAACTGTTTGACTATTTGCTCACGCAGTTGTGGATAAAGGGGTGTACCTCGCCCCATCCTTTCTTGTGAAAGACTGAGCATTTTTTGGGGGGGAAGCTGTTTTTATACCCAATCATGGCAGCCACCTGTTCCCAATAAGGGATGTTCCAAATAAGTGTTTGATGAGCATTCCTCAACTTTATCAGTATTTATTACCAACTTTCCAAATGTCTTTGTCACGTGTTGCTGGCATCAAATTCTAAAGTTAATGATTATTTGCAACCAAAGAAATGTTTATGAGTTTGAACATCAAATATGTTGTCTTTGTAGCATATTCAACTGAATATGGGTTGAAAAGGATTTGCAAATCATTGTATTCCGTTTATATTTACATCTAACACAATTTCCCAACTCATATGGAAACGGGGTTTGTATTTGTAGTAAATAAAGTCATGCAGACAGTTGTAAAAGTGGCTGACTTCACTAAGAGATCTGACCTTTATTTTATGGCACTTATGTTCCAGTTCTGCATGGAACTTAATAAACGTGGTGGGAACTTATTGTAAGTGCACAGTTTTTAAAAGTTGTACGATACTAGTAGAGTACTGTGATACTAATGAATCATATTCAGTACCACACCGCCTCTAAAAAAGTACCGGTCCACCCACCCCCTCCTTTTTAAAAAATTTTTTTTTCAAACAGACATGACGGCGCGTCGTCACGTCCTGGTTCTACGGGCATGTTCGGCAGCGCAAAAATATGCAACATTTTCTCCTGAAAATACTTAAGACTTCCTTTTATTGTCATTCAAATGTGAACTTTGCAGTACAGAAAAGAACACAATTCTGTTATGTAAAGCGCTTTGAGTCACTCGAGAAAAGCGCTATATAAATATAATTCACTTCACAATAGTCCATATATTTATAGTACATAAAGTCATACAGACAGTTGTAAAAGTGGCTGACTTCACTGAGAGATCTGACCTTTATTCTATGGCACTTATGTTCTGCACACATTTCAATGAACTTAATAAATATGGTGGGAACTTATTATTGTAAATGCACTGTTTTTAAAAGTTGCAAGTAGGGTTGTACGGTACTAGTAAAGTACCGCGATACTAATGAGGCATATTCAGTACCATACCGCTTCTAAAAAAGTACCAGTCCACCCACCCCCTCCTTTTTTATTTTTTTTTAAACAGGCATGACGGCGTGTCGTCACGTGCTGGTTCTACAAGCAGAGGAGCATGTTCGGCAGCGCAAAAATATACAACGTTTTCCCCTGAAAAAATAAATAAAATTTAGACTCAAGACTTCCTTTTATTGTCATTCAAATTTGAACTTTAACAGTACAGATAAGAACAAAATTCAGTTATGTAAAGCGCTTTGAGTCACTAGAGAAAAGCGCTATATAAACATAATTCACTTGTGGTAAACAGACATGACGGCGCGTCGTCACGTGCTGGTTCTACGAGCATGTTCGGCAGCGCAAAAATATGCAACATTTTCCCCTGAAAATACTTAAGACTTCCTTTTATTGTCATTCAAATGTGAACTTTGCAGTCCAGAAAAGAACAAAATTCTGTTATGTAAAGCGCTTTGAGTCACTAGAGAAAAGCGCTATATAAATATAATTCGTGGTGGTTCTATGGGCATGTTCGGCAGCGCAAAAATATGCAACATTTTCCCCTGAAAATACTTAGACTTCCTTTTATTGTCATTCAAATCTGAACATTAATAGTACAGATAAGAACAAAAATCTGTTATGTAAAGCGCTTTGAGTCACTAGAGAAAAGCGCTATATAAATATAATTCGTGGTGGTTCTATGGGCATGTTTGGCGGCGCAAAAATATGCAACATTTTCCCCTGAAAATACTTAAGACTTCCTTTTATTGTCATTCAAATCTGAACATTAACAGTACAGATAAGAACAAAATTCAGTTATGTAAAGCGCTTTGAGTCACTCGAGAAAAGCGCTATATAAATATAATTTACTTCACAATAGTCGATATATTTGTAGTAAATAAAGTCGTGCAGACAGTTGTAAAAGTGGCTGACTTCACTGAGAGATCTGATCTTTATTTTATGGCACTTATGTTCCAGTTCTGCACACATTTCCATGAACTTAATAAACATGGTGGGAACTTACTGTTGTAAATGCACTGTTTTTAAAAGTTGTACGGTACTAGTAAAGTACCGCAATACTAATGAATCATATTCAGTACTATACCGCCCCTAAAAAAGTACCGGTCTGCCCACCCCCTTCCTTTTTTTTTTTTTTTTTTAAACAGGCATGACGGCGCGTTGTCACGTGCTGGTTTTACGAGCAGAGGAGCATGTTCGGCAGCGCAAAAATATGCAACATTTTCTTTTCCTTTTATTGTCATTCAAATTTGAACTTTGCAGGAGAAAATTGTGTTGCATTAGCTTGTGGTAGTGCAGGATAAAAGAGCAACAAGGTGCAGATATAAATAAATAAATAAATTACCATCCCTCCATTCATTTCCTACCGCTTGTCCCTTTTGGAGTCGCGGGGGGTGCTGGAGCCTATCTCGTGGACCGTTAAAAAATGAATTCCGGGCCACGCTTTGGACACCACGGCTTTAATGCAACCACCTCCGCTGTGTTTTTTAACTTCACGGGTGTGGATGGAAATATTCTCAGGACTGGAGTGGACACATGTCAAGTTTCCTGCTGAGTGGGTCCTGAAAGTGGAAGACATACCTGGTTCATCGGACTGATCTTGTCCCACTCGTTCTTCTGAGGGTTGTAAACGTCCACGTCTGCAGAGTCGTCCCTGCAACAAACACATACGTCACATGCCTGTCCAAAAAATAATACAAAACCCAAAAACCAGTAAAGTTGTCACGTTGTGTAAATGGTAAATAAAAACAGAATACAATCATTCTCAACTTATATTCATATAAATCAGGGGTGCCCACACTTTTTCTGCAGGCGAGCTACTTTTCAATTGACCAACTCGAGGGGATCTACCTCATTTATATATATCATTTATTTATGAAACAGACATTTTTGTAAACAAGTTAAATGTGTTTAATGATAATACAAGCATGTGTAACACATATAGATGTCTTTCTTTCACAAAGACAGGAATATAAGTTGGTGTATTACCTGATTCTGATGACTTGCATTGATTGGAATCAGACAGTAATGATGATAACGCCCACATTTTCAAATGGAGGAGAAAAAAGTTGTCCTTTCTGTACAATACCACATGAAAGTGGTTGGTTTTTGGCATCAAATTCATCCAGCTTCCATACACTTTACGAGAAAAACATTGGCGGCAAATTCCGTAGCTTGCTTGATTGACATTCACGGCACCCGAGGGTCTTGTGAGATGACAGAGAGGAAGGCGAGAAACACTTTTTATTTCAACAGACTTCCGTCAAAACTCTAAAGGCCGACTGCACATTTCCTATCTCCACAATAAAAGCCTTGCTTCATGCTGCCTGCGCTAACAAAATAAGAGTCTCGGAAAGCTGGCGTGCACAAGTGATGTGCACGCCAGCTTTCTGAGGGATCGCTTGTGCACGCCAGTTTTCCGAGACTCTGTATTTAGTTAGCGCAGGCAGCATGAAGCAGGGCTTTTATTGTGAAGATAGGAAATGTGCAGTCGGCCTTTAGAGTTTTGACGGAAGGTACGGCGCGAGAGTCTGTTGAAATAAAAAGTGTTTCTCGCCTTCCTCTCGGTCATATTTTCATAATAATGATCTTGCAGCAGCCAGCGTCATCTCACAAGACCCTCCGGTACCGTGAATGTCATTTAAGTGACGTCTTGGTGAAGATTGATGATCACTAATTTTTAGGTCTATTTTTTTTAAAAGCCTGGCTGGAGATCGGCTGACACACCCCCCGCGGTCGACTGGTAGCTCGCGATCGACGTAATGGGCACCCCTGATATAAATAGACTGCAAAGACAAGATATTTAACGTGAAAGCTGGAAAACGTTTGTTTTTTTTGGCAAATATTAGCTCATTTGGAATTGGATGACTAGTTTCAAAAAAGCTGGCACAAGGGGCAAAAAAGAGAAAGTTGAGGAATGCTCGTCAAAAACTTTTTTTTAGGAACATCCCACGAGTGAACAGGCTAATTGGGAACAGGTGGGTGCCATGATTGGGTGTAAAAGCAGCTTACTCAGTCGTTCACAAACAAGGACGGGGCGAGAGTCACCACTTTGTCAACAAATGCGTGAGCAAATTGTTTGAGAACAACATTTCTCAAGCAGCTATTGCAAGGAATTTAAGGATTTCACCATCTGCGCTCCGTAATATTGTCAAAAGGTTCAGAGAATCTGGAAAAATCACTGCATGTAAGCGATGATATTACAGACCTCCGATCCCTCAGGCGGTACTGCATTAAAACGTGACATCAGTGTGTAAAGGATATCGCCACATGGGCTCGGGAACACTTCAGAAAACCACTGTCAGTAACTACACCTGTAAGTGCAAGTTAAAGCTCTACGACGCAAAGCCAAAACCATTTATCAACAACACCCGGAAACGCCGCCGGCTTCGCTGGGCCCTGAGCTCATCTAAGATGGACTGATGCAAAGTGGAAAAGTGTTCTGTGGTCTGACGAGTCCATCCATCTATTTTCTACCGCTTGTCCCTTTGACCCAGGACTATAAAAGCGAAGAGAAAGCAGGACCAGAATCCCCCGCGGGTGACTTCCTTTTTAAAACTATTTTACAAACCTCTTCTTTTAACTGTTTTACAACCTTTTCCGTGTAATGTTTACGACCTTTTCTTTTGAACTGTTCTGTAACCAAAGGCAACGCTGTTTACGACCCACGTCCCTCTGGAAGCAGCTGTGGTCATGTGGTTGGGAAAGTCAAATAAAGGGGGAGTTGTACAATCTTTCGCCGGAGCGTGCTGGAGATTGTACAAGGGTACAGTGTCCAGGCGACGCTCCTCAATATTGAGCCAAATTGAATTCTGTCTCTGTTTGATTCTTTACTTCTTGTCTTGTTTAATAGATGCCATCAGTGTTTAAACCTGACAGTTTACGAGCCCCCTCCCTTTAGAAACAACTGATGCATATAAAAGAGGCGGTGTATAATTCTCTTGTCAGATCGTGGTGGAAGACTGTACAAGACGTTGCTCCTCATTAAGCGAAATTGAATCCTGTCTCTGTTTAATTCTTTGCTTTTTGTCTTGTTTATAAGATGTCATCGGGTTTGAACCTGACACTCTACCCATCATCATCAATCTTAATTGCAGACCTTAAGATCCATTTAACATATAAAAAACACAATACAAAACATTAAAACACAATACAATAAAACATTTTAAAAACAACATAAAGCCCAAATGTCAGTTTTTAACATACAAACATGTGTGCCAATGGTTCCACAGTCCACTCTACTGTGCAAAGCAAAAGCCACTTAACAACACACAAAAACGGCATCAGTGTGTAAAGGATATCACCACATGGGCTCGGGAACACTTCAGAAAACCACTGTCAGTAACTACAGTTGGTCGCTACATCTGTAAGTGCAAGCTAAAACTCTACTATGCAAAACCAAAGCCATTTATCAACAACACCCGGAAATGCTGCCGGCTTCGCTGGGCCCAGAGCTCATCTAAGATGGACTGATGCAAAGTGGAAAAGTATTCTGTGGTCTTGACGAGTCCACATTTTAGAAACCGTGGACGTCGTGTCCTTCGGAGTAAAGAGGAAAAGAACCATCCGGACTGTTATAGGCCCTGTTAAATGCAAATGTGCCACCATTTTTGCAATGTGTTTCTGCCATTAAATTCTAAGTTGCTGATTATTTGCACAAACATGTAGGTTTCACAGTTCCAACGTTAAATATCTTGTCTTTGCAGTCTATTCAATTGAATATAGGTTGAAAATGATTTGTATGTGGGGGCGGTATAGCTCGGTTGGTAGAGTGGCCGTGCCAGCAACTTGAGGGTTGCAGGTTCGATTCCCGCTTCCGCCATCCTAGTCACTGCCGTTGTGTCCTTGGGCAAGACACTTTACCCACGTGCTCCCAGTGCCACCCACACTGGTTTAAATGTAACTTAGATATTGGGTTTCACTATGTAAGGCGCTTTGAGTCACTAGAGAAAAGCGCTATATAAATATAATTCACTTCACTATTCTGTTTTTATTTACGAATATCATGTTAGACCCGGGCCCTATATAAATAGCCATAAATCTGTCAATCCTTTCCGTGTCCGGGCCAGGTAAGGTTCCCCGTGTTGAGGCGGCGTACACCTGTCCAGGGTGTACGCCGCCTTCCGCCCGTTTGTAGCTGAGATAGGCACCAGCGCCCCCCGCGACTACTAAGGGAATAAGCGGTAGAAAAATGGATGGATGGATGTTAGACCCCCTTGACATCCATTGCTTTCGGTCTCCCCTGTGGTTCGGCGGGGGGGTTGCCCACATATGCGGTCCTTTCCAAGGTTTCTCATCGTCCTCATTGTCACTGTCACCGACGTCCCACTGGGGTGAGTTTTTCCTTGCACTTATGTGGGCTCTGTACCGAGGATGTCGTTGTGGTTTGTGAAGCCCTTTGAGACACTTGTGATTCAGGGCTATATAAATAAATATTGATTGATTGATTGATCGGGGATTGAATTACACAACATGCCAACTTCACTGGTTTTGCATATATTTGCCGTTTGTCATGTAAATGTAAATGAGTTCAGTTCTCACCTGACGAAGAAGATGAGGCCGTTGAGGGTCACCGTTTTCGGGGTGAAGGACCACGGCGGCAGCTGTCCGCAATTGACGATGGACCAGCGCTTGGCGTCCGGGTCGTAGCTCTGCACGGCCATGGTGTCCTCGCCGGCCAGACAGCCGATGGCGTAGAGGCGCCCGCCGCAGGTGGCGGTGGAGCAGTTGTCCATGGCGTGCAGCATGGGCGGCAGGGCCTCCCAGCAGTCCAGCGTGTGGTCGTAGCGCTCGGTGCTGTCCGACCCCACCACGTGCAGCTGGCCCTTCAGCACGCACGAGCTGTGGTACTCGCGCGCCTTCAGCATGGGCGACACCTCCGTCCACTCGTTCACGCTCGACTTGTAGCGCCACACGCCGTCGTAGAGGCGCGGGCCGTCGGAACCGCCTGGCGGAGGAGGCGACAGCGTGCGGTGAGACAATTATTTGTTTATTTGAAGGACAATGTGCAGTTACATTAAAAAAGATGGCTGCACCAGACTTAGCACTAGGGTTGTACGGTATACCGGTACTAGTATAGTACCACAATACTAATGAATCATATTCGGTACTATACCGCCTCTAAAAAAGTACCGGGCCACCCACCCCCTCCCTTTTTTTTTTTTAAAACAGGCACGATGACGGTGCGTCGTCATGTGCTGACATTGCTGGTTTTACAAGCGGAGGAGCATGTTCGGCCGCGCACGCACACAGAGTACTTACAAGCAGACACAATGTGTAGACCAGGGGTCACCAACCTTTTTGAAACCAAGAGCTACTTTTTAGGTACTGATTAATGTGAAGGGCTACCAGTTTGATACACACTTAAATAAATTGCCAGAAATAGCCAATTTGCTCAATTTACCTTTAATAAATAAATCTATATATATATATATTAAAAAAATGGGTATTTCTGTCTGTCATTCCGCCGTACATTTTTTTTTCCTTTTACGGACGTTTTTTTGTAGAGAATAAATGATGAAAAAAACACTTAATTGAACGGTTTAAAAGAGGAGAAAACAGGAAAAAAATACAAATACAATTTTGAAACATTGTTTATCTTCAATTTCAAACCTTTAAAATTCAATATTCAACCATTAAAAAGAAGAGAAAAACTAGCTAATTCAAATCTTTTTTAAAAAGTAAAAAAATTAATTTATGGAACTTCATTAGTCATTTTTCTTCATTAGGATTAATTTTAAAATTTTGATGACATGTTTTAAATAGGTTAAAATCCAATCTCCACTTTGTTAGAATATATAACAAAAAGGAGCAAGCTATATTTCTAACAAAGACAAATCGTTATTTCTTCTAGATTTTCCAGAACAAAAATTTTAAAAGAAATTCAAAAGACTTTGAAATTAGATTTACATTTGATTCTAAAGATTTTTCTAGAATTGCCAGAATATTTTTTTTGAATTTTAATCATAATAAGTTTGAAGAAATATTTCACAAATATTTTTGGTCGAAAAAACAAAAGCTAAAATGAAGAATTAAATTAAAATGTATTTATTATTCTTTACAATAAAAAAAAAAAAATACTTGAACATTGATCTAAATTATCAGGAAAGAAGAGGAAGGAATTTGAAAGGTAAAAAGGTTTATGTGTTTAAAAATCTTAAAATCCTTTTTAAGGTTGTATTTTTTCTCTAAAATTGTCTTTCTGAAAGTTATAATAGGCAAAGTAAAAAAATAAATGAATTTATTTGAACAAGTGAAGACCAAGTCTTTAAAATATTTTCTAAGATTTTCAAATTGTATTTGAGTTTTGTCTCTCTTAGAATTAAAAATGTCGAACAAAGCGAGACCAGCTTGCTAGTAAATAAATACAATTTAAAAAATAGAGGCAGTTCACTGGTAAGTGTTGCTATTTGAGCTATTTTTAGAACAAGCCAGCGAGCGACTTATCTGGTCCTTACGGGCGACCTGGTGCCCGCGGGCACCGCGTTGGTGACCCCTGGCGTAGACGGAAAAGGGAGAACGGACGCATTTTGGCCTAAAAAGTAACGATAGAGATAAAGTTATAACACTGAAACGCCCTCAGGCGCATCGTCATGTGCTGACATTACATTTACAAGCAGAGGAGCATGTTCGGCAGCGCGCACACACAGTACTTACAAGCAGACACAGTGTGTAGACAGAAAAGGGAGAACGGACGCATTTTGGCCTAAAAAGTAACGATAAATATGAAGTTACAACACTGAAGCGCCCTCAGGAAGAGGTACTTTAAGACATGGCTAGCTGACTAGCAGTCTGCAGTGTTTTAGCTACTTCTTAAAGGCCTACTGAAAGCCACTACTACAGACCACGCAGTCTGATGGTTTATGTATCAATGATGAAATATTAACATTGCAACACATGCCAATACGGCCTTTTTAGTTGAATTTTAATTAGTTAATTTAAAATTTCGCGCGGAAGTATCACGCTAAAACGTTGCGGTATGATGACGCGTGCGCGTGATGTCACGCATTGTAGAGGACATTTTGGTCCAGCACCGTTCACAGCTATATGTCGTCTCTTTTCATCGCATAATTCCACAGTATTATGGACATCTGTGTTGCTGAATCTTTTGCTATTTGTTCAATTAATAATGGAGACGTCAAAGAAGAAAGATGTAGGTGGGAAGCGGTGTATTGCGGCCGCCTTTAGCAATACAAACACAGCCGGCGTTTCCTTGTTTACATTCCCGAAAGATGACGGTGAAGCTTTATTATGGAACAGAGCGGTCAAGTGAACATGTGTTTAATAGCGCACTGCTGTGTTTGGATGGAGACAGGTGTGGACAATATTGAAGACACCTGTGAGGGGGTGTCTAGTGGCGTACTGAAAAAGGCAAGAATTCCATAGTGTTTTCAGATCAACTTAGGCGATGCGTATTGAAGGTGTTGTGCTTGAGGTGGGTCTCCCAAAGCTTTGGAATAAAATGTCAAACTACCTATTCTGTCTGGGATTCATTTAAAATCAGCTTATGTGTCATCAAAAGAACTTGGGGTTGACCAGCAACTTAAATCCCCTCAGAGGAACATCTGGTCCAAACGCAACAATACTTACTAGTATAGGCATGGAAAGATTGTAGCTGAAACATAAATTATTGGCAAATTTTTATGTTAGCTTAAAATAAAAAATTAAAATTTCTAAATATTTTTGGGGGGAATACTGGCAGAAAAGAAAAGCTTGAGACTCAGAGCTGACTTTACCTACATGCAAATAAATGGGCGTAATAAAATAGTGCTTAATTAAGTATATATTGAAATATGTGTACTTCAATAGTTGCTGTTTATGGCAGCCCGATTAGGCAGCAAACTAGTAAGGCTTGGAGCTTACTAACAGCGTTCCAAAATAAATATGTATTTCGCCATAAGACCGACTTGTGTGTTACGTAACCCTGCAGTTATTTGAGTGAGCGGTGGAGCGAGCCAAAGCTGCTACGGTTACGTGAACGTATTAGTGTCCTGCAGGAGTCCACAGCAAAAAGGTTTGAGATGTTTCCTCCGAAGGGAAACGCGGTTGACGGCCGCAGTGATGGAAGTCTTGGCAGCACAACGTGTCCTGCTTCACTTTGACACCGTCGCCCACAAGGCTGTGGAAATTTACAGTACGCTGAAACGAACTGAAATGTCGCTGGTTTTTGTTTGTAACTTTTCTGCGTGTGCACCTTAATTTTGGATTTCACACACTGATAATAATCAAGATGTTTTTGTGGGACTCCACCGTTGAAAGTGTGAAGGTGACCATAATCAGACAAGATTTAATACGTATATACAGTACAGGCCAAAAGAGTGTGCAAAGCAGGGTGGTTATTTTGAAGAAACTACAATATAAAACATGTTTTCAGTTATTTCACCTCTTTTTGTTAAGTACATAACTCCACGTGTGTTCATTCATAGTTTCCATGTGACAATCTACAATGTAAATAGTCATGAAAATAAAGAAAACGCATTGAATGAGAAAGTGTGTCCAAACTTTTGGCCTGTACTGTTTGTACATTTTTTTTTTAAATTTGATTTATTTTTTATTTTGTCCTGTCCAGTTACTCAGGCCAATTATGTTGTTGATGTAGATGGTACAAACCCCGTTTCCCTATGAGTTGGGAAATTGTGTTACATGTAAATATAAACAGAATACAATGATTTGCAAATCCTTTTCAACCCATATTCAATTGAATGCACTACAAAGACAAGATATTTGATGTTCAAACTCATACATTTTTTTATATTTTGCAAATAATAACCTAGAATTTTATAGCTGCAACATGTGCCAAAGTAGTTGGGAAAGGGCATGTTCACCGCTGTATTACATCACCTTTTCTTTTAACAACACTCAAACGTTTGGGAACTGAGGAAACTAATTGTTGAAGCTTTGAAAGTGGAATTCTTTCCCATTCTTGTTTTATGTAGAGCTTCAGTCGTTCAACAGTCCGGGGTCTTGTTGTCGTATTTTACGCTTCATAATGCGCCACACATTTTCGATGGCAGACAGGTCTGGACTGCAGGCAGGCCAGGAAAGTACCCGCAGTCTTTTTTTACGAAGCCACGCTGCTGTAACACGTGCTGAATGTGGCTTGGCATTGTCTTGCTGAAATAAGCAGGGGCCCATCCATCCTTTTTCTACCGCTTATTCCCTTTTGGGGTCGAGGGGGGCGCTGGCGCCTATCTCAGCTACAAGCGGGCGGAAGGCGAGGTACACCCTGGACAAGTCGCCACCTCATCGCAGGGCCAACACAAATAGACAGACAACATTCACACTCACATTCACACACTAGGGCCAATTTAGTGTTGCCAATCAACCTATCCCCAGGTGCATGTCTTTGGAGGTGGGAGGAAGCCGGAGTACCCGGAGGGAACCCACGCATTCACGGGGAGAACATGCAAACTCCACACAGAAAGCTCCCAAGACTGCAGGAACTTCGTATTGTGCGGCAGACGCACTAACCCCTCTGCCACCGTGAAGCAGGGGCAGTCCATGAAAAAGACGGCGCTTAGATGGCAGCATATGTTGTTCCAAAACCTGTATGTACCTTTCAGCATTAATGGTGCCTTCACAGATGTGGAAGTTACCCATGCCTTGGGCAATAATGCACCCCCATACCATCACAGATGCTGGCTATTGAACTTTGCGTGGATACCAGTCTGGATGGTTCGCCTCCCCTTTGGTCCGGATGACGCGATGTTGAATATTTCTAAAAACCAAATTTGAAATGTGGACTCGTCAGACCACAGAACACTTTTCCACTTTGCATCAGTCCATCTTAGATGATCTCGGGCCCAGTGAAGCCGGAGGTGTTTCTGAATGTTGTTGATAAATGGCTTTTGCTTTGCATATTAGAGCTTTAACTTGCACTTACAGATGTAGCGACAAACTGTATTTAACGACATTGGTGTTCTGAAGTGTTCCTGAGCCCCTGTGGTGATATCCTTTAGAGAATGATGTCGTTTTTTGATTCAGTGTCGTCTGTGGGATCGAATGTCACGGTCATTCAATGTTGGTTTCCGGCCATGCCGCTTATGTGGAGCGATTTCTCCAGATTCTCTGAACCTTTTGATGATATTATGGAGCGTAGATGTTGAAATCCCTAAATTTCTTGCAATTGCACTTTGAGAAACGTTGTTCTTAAACTGTTTGACTATTTGCTCACGCAGTTGTGGACAAAGGGGTGTACCTCGCCCCATCCTTACTTGTGAAAGACTGAGCATTTTTTTGGGAAGGTGTTTTTATACCCAATCATGGCACCCATCTGTTCCCAATTAGCCTGCACACCTGTGTGATGTTCCAAATAAGTGTTTGATGAGCATTCCTCAACTTTATCAGTATTTATTGCCACCTTTCCCAACTTCTTTGTCATATGTTGCAGGCATCAAATTCTATAGTTAATGATTATTTGCAAAAAAAACTTGTTTATGAGTTTGAACATCAAATATGTTGTCTTTGTAGCATATTCAACTGAATATGGGTTGAAAAGGATTTGCAAATCATTGTATTCCGTTTATAATTACATCTAACATAATTTCCCAACTCATATGGAAACGGGGTTTGTACTACTAACATCACTAGGAGCCCATTGACCTTCTAGAAACTTAAACTGCAGCTTAGCCCGATCGCAGTTCTGGCTTGAGGTGAAGGCTAATTAGCTTTTAGCGTAACATTAGCTCATTTCGCTGTGTGTGTGTTTTACGGACCGAAAAGCTTTGAATGGCAGGGTCCCTGCTATCACATGTTGATAAAAATATAACATTTACATAAAAAAAAACAACTACAGGCTTCCCAAATGCTGTAATAAATTAACCATGATGAGTTGACTTGAAACTGTTTAATGTTGCACTTTTTATATGTAGAAGACAAGTTTTGTCATTTTGTTTAATCTGAGCAACAATTTGAGGCAGTTTAATGTTGTTTAACGTGGGCAGAATTATTATGGTGTTCCCAATGTTAAAATGATAAAGCCAATGTATACAAATTTGGTAAATTACCATAAAAAATGTTTTTTGTTGTTTTCTTACTGTACTGAAAATGAACCGAACCGTGACCTCTAAGCCAAAGTACGTACCGAACCAAAATTTTTGTGTACCGTTACACCCCTATTCAGTCATAAAATATGAACTTACGAGTCCCGATCGAGGGCAGATTTATCAGATTTTGATCTTTCACTCGTCTGTCTCTAGCAAGGTACGCGGCTGACCATTGAGTCCGGTATTTTACAGAGTACCTTTGCTTGACCAATTGGGTCAGACTCTTGCTAGGTGATCGCAGTAATACTTCAAAGATCGTGTCAGGACAGAGACACTTACCGGTAACATACATGTCGCTCCCGAGGGCCGCTATACTGTAGCCTCCTCCCAGGTGGTCCGGGAACTCGGCCAGGTAGCGCCACTGGCCCGTCTGCGGGTTGAAACAATCGACGGTGACCAGCTCGTCGCAGTCCTGGTCACAGCCTCCCACCACCACCAGGATCTCGGCCAGTCCCGTGGAAGGCCGCGGGCGCATGCGGCGACACGGCCTGTCGTGGCGGTCGTACTCGCAGGACTGGAAGCTGCGAGCCTCGTTCACCATTCGCAGGCAGGGCGGCGACAGGTACACCAGCGGGTCGCTCTCCACGTTGGCCAACAGGAAGAACCTCCTGACGAAGGGCAGCCGCACCTGCTGGAGGAGCTCGGGCCAGTAGTGGAGTCTCCGCTGGAGGTCGGCCTTCACCCAGCGTACCGCGATCTGATAAACCGTCTCTTCTTTGTCTACGCACAGCTCGTCGTCCGACACGAACTCCAGCAGGCGCTTCCAAGGCAGGCGTTTAAAGTCCGTCCCTTTGGCCAGATCCATTAAGTTCTTCAGGACAAAGCGGCGAGCGCTGTCCGCCAGCTCTCGGCAAGCGTAGGCCTCTGCAAAGTCCTGGATTTCTAAGCAGTTGGAAACATCCAGACGTTGTTCCAGGAAAGCGCAGCAGGCCTCCTTGACCGACGGGAACTGAAACAGGTCGGCGGTTTTCAGCAGGAGGTCCACGTTGTCCTGCGTGACCGTGACCCGCCCCGTGTAGCAGAAGTCCACCAACAATCCCAAAAGCTCGGCCGAGACCTCGTGCAGAACCACCCGGTCCATGGCGCTCTCCCGCAGCGTCCCGGCGAACATGGCGCGGAAGTAGGTGCTGGCGGCCGCCAAGACCGTGCGGTGGCAGTGGAACTCCTGGCCCTCGGCGCACAGAGTCACGTCAAAAAACTTCCTCTCGGCGCGGAGCTCGTGGATCCCTCGCAGCAGGTTGAATGCGTGGGCCGTGTCGAAAAACGGCAGGGTGGACGGCTGCGTCTGCAGGACGGGCTTCTCCATCTCGACTGGAGTCTCAAGCGCTTGTGCTCGGGGACGGCGTTTTTTTACATCTAGACACAAAAGTCAACACGTTAATTGGAGTCCTCCCGACGCCTCCCCACCCCGGTTAGTCCAAATCAAGCGGAAACTAATCCAAACAGTTAATTTCCTGTAACCCAAGAACCGTCCAGAAGGCTGGCCAGCTTGAGTCCATGTGAGCAGCTCCCTTCCACGTTGGAGACAGAGAGCCGGCTTATGTGCTGAGACTATAAATACACCAGAAGTGTCCATTTGCAGTGAAAGTAAGAGGGGGGGGGGGGTCTTGAGGACAACAGCTAGCTTGTTGTGAGCTGGCACTCTGGGAAGTGACTGTACAACCCTCCTCCGAGGAATGCGTCAGTGATAACGGGATAATTATCGCCGCCATAAGCAAGGCAGCCCACTAAAACACAACCCACTTCCTGGTTGCATGCGGTCATATGAATATTAACGAGAGTCAAAGTGACAGCTGCAATGACATTTAATACACCTGCATGCTGCACACTTTCTATTTATACTTGGTTCTGCTTTTTGTTTTGACTCACGGCGTCCATGTTGGTCTGATGCTAGACCTCAAATATGTAGACCAGGGGTGCCCAGCACACACTTGTAAAGAACATAATGCACGACATGGACAAAAGTAAGCCCATCCATCCATCCATCTTCTTTCGCTTATCCAAGGTCGGGTTGCGGGGGCAGCAGCCTAAGCAGGGAAGCCCAGACTTTCTTCCCGGGGGATCCCGAGGCGTTCCCAGGCCGGCCGGGAGACATAGTCTTCCCAACATGTCCTGGGTCTTCCCCGTGGCCTCCTACCGTTTGGACGTGCCCTAAACACCTCCGGGTGGCATCCTGACCAGATGCCCAAACCACCTCATCTGGCTCCTCTCAATATGGAGGAGCAGCGGCTTTACTTTGAGTTCCTCCCGGATGACAGAGCTTCTCACCCTATCTCTAAGGGAGAGACCCGCCACCCGGCGGAGGAAACTAGATTTGGCCGCTTGTACCCGTGATCTTGTCCTTTCGATCATAACCCAAAGCTCATGACCATAGGTGAGGATGGGAACGTAGATTGAACGGTAAATTGAGAGCTTTGCCTTCCGGCTCAGCTCCTTCTTTACCACAACGGATCGATACAGCGTTCGCATTACTGAAGAGGCCGCCTGTTGATCTCACGATCCATTCTTCCCCCACTCGTGAACAAGACTCCGAGGTACTTGAACTCCTCCACTTGGGGCAGGGTCTCCTCCTCAACCCAGAGATGCCACTCCACCTTTTTCCGGGCGAGAACCATGGACTTGGACTTACTGATTCTCATCCCAGTCGCTTCACACTCGGCTGCGAACCGATCCAGTGAGAGCTTCAGATCCTGGCCAGATGAAACCATCAGGACCACATCATCTCCAAAAAGCAGAGACCTAATCCTGCGGCCACCAAACCGGATCCTCTCAACGCCTTGACTGCGCCTAGAAATTCTGTCCATAAAAGTTATGAACAGAATCGGTGAGAAAAGGCAGCCTTGGCGGAGTCCAACCCTCAGTGGAAACGGGTCCAACTTACTGCCGGCAATGTGGACCAAGCTCTGACACTGATCATACAGGGAGGGAACCGCCACAATCAGACAGTCTATGAGCAATCCCCACAGAACTTACCGAGGGACACGGTCGAATGCCTTCTGCAAGTCCACAAAGCACATGTAGACTGGTTGGGCGAACTTCCATGCACCCTCAAGAACCCTGCCGAGAGTATTGAGCTGGTCCATAGTTCCACGACCAGGACGAAAACCACACTGTTCCTTCTGAATCCAAGGTTCGACTATCCGGCGTAGCCTCCTCTCCAGTACACCAGAATAAACCTTACCAGGAAGGCTGGGGAGTCTGATCCCACGATAGTTGGACCACACCCTCCGGTTCCCCTTCTTAAAGAGATAAGCCCTTCTGGAGGAAAGTTTTGTGGTCAGATGAAACAAAAATTTAGGTATTTGGCCACAATACCCAGCAATATGTTTGGAGTACAAAAGGTGAGGCCTTTAATCCCAGGAACACCAATCATAATGTCAAGCATGGTGGTGGTAGTATTATTCTCTGGGCCTGTTTTGCTGCCAATGGAACTGGTGCGTTACAGACGGTAAATGGGAGAATGAAAAAAAAAAGGATTTCCTCCCAAATTCTTCAGGACAACCTAAAATCATCAGCCTGGAGGTTGGGTCTTGGGCGCAATTGGGTGTTCCAACAGGACAATGACCCCAAACAGAAGTCAAAAGTGGTAAAGGAATGGCTAAATCAAGCAAGATCTAGAATTAACGTTTTAGCATGGCCTGACTTAAATGTGTGGACAATGCTGAAGAAACAAGTCCATGTCAGAAAACCAACCACTTTTGCTGAACTGAACTTATTTTAGTGTTTTAGTTTTAATACATTTGCAAAAAAATTTGGTATTAATGTACCATATTTTTCGTACTATAAGGCGCACTTGAAATCATTTCAAAACTCGACAGTGCGCCTTATAACCCGGTGCGCCTAATGTACGGAATAATTTTGGTTGTGCTTGCCGACCTAGAAGCTATTTTATTTGGTACATGGTAAAATGATAATTGTGACCAGTAGACGGCAGGCACACATAAGAGATATGTGTCGACTGCAATAGGACTCAAGTAAACACCAAGATTTTATATGTTCCAACATTACACACGGCGCTTAAAAATCTATCAAAATGTTTTAGTACGACTGTGGTAAGCTATGATGGATTGTACCATGCTTCAACATAGGAGTATTATTATGGTGTGTGTATAAAGTTATCTGGCATTTTCTTTCACAATATTATACAAAATCAACTTTTCTTACCTTCTGGGACCTATTGATCTGTATTTGGGATCTGCATAAATGCTGAAAAATTGTGTGCGTCCGCTTTTGTAGTCTGTGTGGACGCCGTAGTCTATAAGCTTCTTCCTTTTCTCTACTTTCTTGTTATGGGACATTCATCCTCCACTGTTGCCATTTCTAATATAAAGTAGTGTAATGTTCTTACTTATATCTGTCAGTAAACTCGCCATGGAAGCGCTGAAACATACCGGTGTGGTGAGTTTACATTATTAACCCGGGGAAATTTAGTTATTATAGTGTTCCGGTCGGCCGTGAAAAACCGTCCGACCTGAACTCTAAAGTTCCTTGGGTGAATAATGTAAACTCACTACACCGGTATGTTTTAGCACTTTCATGGCGCGTTCGCTGACAGATATAATTAAGAACTTTACACTACTTTATATTAGAAATGGCAACAGCGGAGGATGAATGTCCCATATCAAGAAGATAGAGAAAAAGTAGAAGCTGATCGACTACGGTGTTGGCATGGAATACAAAGGCGGACGCGGGTAATTTTTCAGGATTTATGCAGATCCCAAATACAGATCAGCAGGTACCGGAAGGTAAGAAAAGTTGCTTTTGCTTAATATTGCGAAACAAAACGCCAGATAAAATGTCTTACCTTATACACACACCATAATAATACTCCTATGTTGAAGCAATCCATCAAGCGGTGTGGCTTCATAGCTTACCAAAGTCATACAAAAATATTGTGGTAGATTTTTGAGCGTTGTGTGTAATGTTCTATATTTTCAATGGAACATATAAAATATTGGTGTTTACCTGAGTCATATAGCCATCATATCTCAATCTACGCATGTCTCTTATGTTTGACTGCCATCTACTGGTCACACTTATCATTACACAATTTCCCAAATAAAATAGCTTCGAGGTGGTTAAGCTCAACCAAAATTACTGCTAACATTAGGCTCATCGCTTTATGAGGCGCACTGTCGAGTTTTGAGGGGAAAAAAAGGATTTTAAGTGCGCCTTATAGTACGGAAAATACGGCAGTCAGTTTGAAAATGAATATTTGACAGTGGGGTTCAAACTTCTCCGAAGTGACTTAAAAGAAAAACAGAGCTATTTTAAAGCCCCAGGTCATGAGGCATCGTTAATCACACTCACACGAGAGCTTTGTTAACATTCGGAGATCAATTCCTCTGAAAATAAGCAGCTATATCCGCTCACGCGGGCTTTTGCTTTAAGGTCGGAATAAAGTTACTGGTCCGCGGCCAGCATTCCGCGCAGCGGCCCCGCCTGGACCTCTGCCAAGGCTCAAACGGCTCTGTGCAAGGACAAACCTGCACCCGCAGAACACAACTCATACGTAAACAGCCGGACGGAGGGTTGTCTATTTGCGGGTGCACGCCTATCACGTGCTAAAAAAAAAAAAGCAGGCTTCACAACACATCTGAAAAAGTTCTGGTTTGACGACGAAAAGTTATTGTTACATTTATTTGACCATGTGAAAGGAGACATGATGTGGGGAGGTAGCAGGTTGAGGAGAACTGACTGACGAATTGGAATGGCTCTGAAGGACAGGGAGGCGTGTGGCGGTGTAAATACGTAACTGTAGAGAGGCGGAGCCCAAGATGGCGGCGAGGAGGCGGAGAATGCGTCTGAGCGGAGAGGCGGGGCGTGCCGGGAGCGACGCTACGAGCGAGATCAGGTGCGTGGCTCGCACACTGGGAAACAATTAACAGTTCTCCTTACGCTGCATAAAAGGGGGAGAAGGAGCAGAGATCGGGGCAGAAGGAGTTGGAGAGCCTGCAGCAGCAGATAAAGAGCGGAAACAAACAGCAGACCGGGAACGAGCAGTGGAGGAAGGAGCTGAAAAGCGATCCGAACTGCAGCCAAGCTTTATTGCAAAATAAAGAAGTCAAACCTGCTCAAGCAATCATGTCCTTCCTGAGTGGTCCATGGAACCCGAGCGACGACGGCTTAAGTCGTTCACAGTAACATACATGACAAGGGTTGGTTATCGAGTATCGATTGGAACCGGGACTAACTTTCCGATTCTCCCGGAATCGTTCAGAAGTTAAAATTTCGATTCCTAATTTCGATACCCAGTGCCGACCGGAAAAAAAGAATAAGTCCGCCAACCGGAAGAAGAAGCCGCTGAACACCAACGAAGAAGCGCCCACCGTCGGAAGTGTTAGCATAACCGAGCCTATGTAGCCGAGCGAGTCAGTCAAGCATGGATAGCAGGCGTCGGCGGTCGAAAGTGTGGCTTTATTTTACTAAAAAAAATGAAATATCGGCGAAATGTAACACGTGCGACAGGACTGTTTCGTGCTTAGGAGGGTGCACGTCAAACATGAGGAAGCACCTCCAAGTTCATGGAGTACAAATAAATGCGTGTCCAGTCTTCGACGCGCTGCGCCGATCGTCCTCCTCTGCCTCTTCCTCTGGCTCCGACGCCCAGCCAGGCACCTCAGCGACTGCATTGCAGTTTGAATGCGGTAAGTAAAAAAAAATAAAAAATTTAATAAATAATGTGTTTTACGCCAACGTTGAGGCAGCTAACAAATTAGCCCACGTATTTTTTCATAGACAATTTACAAGCTGCTAGCCAGGCTCCGCCATGTGCTCAGCGTACTTTGTTCACCGTAGCGGCAATGGGAAAGATGTCGGTGCCACAGACGGAAGAGTGCCACAGAAAGATCGCTGCGCACATAATCAAAAGACTGCACCCCTTTTCAGAGGTGGCATCTCCAACATTTAGGTTAGTTAAGCAATAACGTTAGAGCTAAGCTAATTGATACTGGGCTAAACAGTAACAGCAACATTACATGTGTGTTTATGTTTGCAAGGATATGGTGAAAACTCTCAACCCAAAATACATACCACCTTCCAGGGACTACCTGGCAAACACATTGATCCCGACATGGTACAAGAAGAATCGGAAAATCGAGAATTGTCAGGAATCGGAGTCGGAACAAAGAATCGGAATCGTTCGAATTCAAAAAATACCCAACCCTATACATGACACACCTTGCTGAAATGATGCAATCACCCTGTCTGAGCTGTGCACACGCTGTTTGTTATTCTCCTCCGGCCGAAAATAAATCATGACGGGAGTATAAACTGTATTTTCAATCCATTACAGCAACAACCTGAAAACGTAAACAGACATAAATAGAAGTTCTACCAGGAGACGAGAGATGTGACGGTAAACTGTATTAATGATAGACCGCGGACGGAGGCATTGTTGTGTGTGGACACGGATAAGGTTAGGTACGATATCAGGTTTAGTGTAAACAGGGCCTTAATCCACACGAGGTAAGGGGAGCTAAAAATTCCACACACGGAGCCAGGACCTATAGCTCAAAGGTCTGCAACCTGTGTCTCTTTAGCACCATCCTTGTGGCTCCCTGGAGCTTTTTCCAAAATGAATGAAAATTAGGGATGTCCCGATACAACTTTTTCACTTCCGATACGATACCGATATTGTAGCCTTGAGTATTTGCCGATACCGATATCAATACGATACGATATAGGCACGAATCATACATATATTTATTCCTTATTTTGTTTTGTAGAATGTTAGAAAAGGCTTGATAAAGTGATGTTACTGTTACTGATGTTGTAGTGTTAAAACAGAAAACAATAGTCAGCAAGAGTAGGTATAGGAAAAACCGACCCATTTATTATTAACCAATTGGTTACATAAATTTTAACCTTCAACATAAGAGTATTACCTCAACAAATCCAATAAAAACAAAATGTTATATTTAAAGTGCAAAATAACCACTAATACCAACATAATTATACAATTGAATAGAATAAATTAAAAATAAATTATAAGACCCTGAAAAATAACTAAATCCAAAAAAAAAAAAAAAAAAACGTTTTAAAGTGCAAACAATTCAAGTTCACTTCAGTTATTTTTTTACTGTCAGCATATGTTGGAAACAACTGTGGGCAGGGACAAAAACCACAAAAACAACACAATATTGTCCACTGTCCAACTGTTCTAAATTAAGAGTTCACAGCTCCAGTTTCACTGACTGACTATGCCCAAAACAATGTAGTAATTACTCTTAGTCTTCACTGAAGAATAGTGTAAACACAATAAACATATCACTCTAATAACAAGAGCATAAAACAAATAATAATCAGTCAGTGCTGACTACCCTTACTACTCCTCCTCCTCCTTCTCCACTTTCTGCAGTCTGAGCATAATGTGGAGATTTTTTTTTAAGAAGATAGCATTTCGGCATGGTGTGAGTTAAAATACTTCCACACAGCCGACATCACTACACTTTGCTGAGCACACGCGTTGTCGTTGTGATCACGTGGGCTGTGCATGCTGGATCAGAGACGCTCTACTTCCGCGGCCGCCACCAGCGTTAATTGAGGGGCATTGCCGCCACCTACTGTGTTGGAGTGTGATCAAACCAGTCACCGATTATAGAAGTGCTGCAGCGGCAAATGGACAGCTTATATCGGAGTTTTTAGATTCAGTCCGATAAAATCCGATACTCACTATTTTGGCTAATATCGGACCGATTTCCGATATCAATATCGGATCGGGACATCCCTAATGAAAATGGAAAAAGATGTGGGGAAAAAATGTTTTCGTTTTATTAGGGTTTCTGTAGGAGGACAACATGACACAAACCGCCCTAATTATTAGAAATCCCAGTGTTTATGTCAAAACATGATCCTCTGAAGGGAGTATTTGGCGAGCACCGTTTCGTCCTACTAATTTTGGCGGTCCTTGAACTCACCGCAGTTTGTTAAAGGGGAACATTATCAGCAGACCTATGTAAGCGTCAATATATACCTTGATGGTGCAGAAAAAAGACCATGTATTCTTTTAACCGATTTCCGAACTCTAAATGGGTGAATTTTGGCGAATTAAACGCCTTTCTGTTTATCGGGCTGGAGGCGATGACGTCAGAATGCGACGTCGCCGAGGTAACACACCCGCCATTTTCATTTTCAACACATTACTAACACCGGGTCTCAGCTCTGTTATTTTCCGTTTTTTTGACAATTTTTCGGAACCTTAGAGACATCATGCCTCGACGGTGTGTTGTCGGAGGGTGTAACAACACTAACAGGGAGGGATTCAAGTTGCACCACTGGCCCGAAGATGCCAAAGTGTCTGCCGCCAGACCCCCATTGAATGTGCCAAAGTGGCTTCACATTTTACCGGCGATGCTAAGACAGACATGGCACAGAGATGTATGGATAACCTGCAGATGCATTTGCCACTATAGTCAACGAAATCACAAAGGTGAGTTTTGTTGATGTTGACTGCCAGCTAATCGATGCTAACATGCTACACTAATCGATGCTAACATGCTATTTACCGGCGTTGCTAAAGCAGACATGGCACAGAGATGTATGGATAACCTGTAGATGCATTTGCAACTATATTACGTTTCCTTCCACCCACATTTAATGCGAAAAAAAACACTTACTAATCGACGGATTTAAGTTGCTCCAGCGTCACAAGATGCGAAAGTCCTGATCGTTTGGTCCGCACATTTTACCGGCGATGCTAACGCAGCTATTTGGCCATGCTATGGCTATGAATAGCGTCAATAGCTATTCGCTCAATAGCTTCAGTTTCTTCTTCAATGTTTTCATACTCCAACCATCTGTTTCAATACATGCGTAATCTGTTGAATCGCTTAAGTCGCTGAAATCCTAGTTTGAATCCGAGCTAATGTCGCTATATCTTGCTGTGGTATTCCCATTGTTTGTTTACATTGGCAGCACTGTGTGACGTCACAGGGAAATGGATAGTGGTTTCGAAGATAGCGAAAATAATGCACTTTAAAGCTTTATTTAGGGATATTCCGAGACCGGTAAAATTTTGAAAAAAAATTCAAAAAATACAACAAGCCACTGGGAACTGATTTTTACTGTTTTTAACCCTTTTGAAATTGTGATAATGTTCCCCTTTAAAGGCCTACTGAAAGCCATTACTACCGACCACACAGTCTGATAGTTTATATATCAATGATGAAATATTAACATTGCAACACATGCCAATACGGCCTTTTTAGTTTACTAAATTACAATTTTAAATTTCCCGCGGAGTTTCCTGTTGAAAACGTCGCGGAATGATGACGCGTGTTTGTGACTATTGGTTGGAGGGGACATCATAGCCAGCACGACTTGCGGCTAAAAGTCGTCTCTTTTCATCCCGCAATTACACAGTATTCTGGACATCTGTGTTGCTGAATCTTTAGCAATTTATTCAATTAATAATGGAGAAGTCAAAGTAGAAAGATGGAGGTGGGAAGCTTTAGCCTTTAGCCGCACAAACACACGGGGTTTCCTTGTTTAAATTGCCCGTAGGTGAAGTTTTACTATGGATCGGAGCGGTCAAGCGAACATGGATCCTGACCTCTTGTCAACCGGCAGGTTTCGGTGAGAAAATTGTTGTAAAAAGTCGCCTCTTACCGGAGATCAGTGGAGATCAGCGGAGCAGCTGCCGTGACTTTCCTCAGAGACTGGCGTCAACACACCCGTGGACACACCGCTCCGACTATCAGGTACTATTTAACTCACTAAAACACTAACAACACAATAGAAAGATAAGGGATTTCCCAAAATTATCCTAGTCAATGTGTCTAAAAACATCTGAATCGCTCCCAATGCAATCACCTTTTTTTTCACTTTATTTTTTCTAGTCTTTCACTATCAATATCCTCATCCACAAATCTTTCATCCTCGCTCAAATTAATAGGGAAATTGTCGCTTTCTCGGTCCGAATAGCTCTTGATGCTGGAGGCTCACACTATAAACAATGTGAGGAGCCTTCACATCAGTGACATCACGCTCTGCTACTTCCGGTACAGGCAAGGCTTTTTTTTATCAGCACCAAAAGTTGGGATCTTTATCATCGATGTTCTCTACTAAATCCTTTCAGCAAAAATATGGCAATATCGCGAAATGATCAAGTATGACTAGGGGCGTAACGGTACGTGTATTTGTATCGAACCGTTTCGGTACGGGGGTTTCGGTTCGGCACGCGGGCTTATCGAACAAGTTCGGAAGCAGAAGTCTTCACAAGCTGTTCTGCTTTCTGCCTTTGTCTCATTGTCCTGCCCACACAACCATCTGATTGGTTACATTCAAGCCAATCAGCAGTGCGTATTCAGAGTGATGTAACAAGCCAATCAGCAGTGCGTATTCAGACTTCAGAACGATGTAGTCAATGCTTTAGCGTCGAGCAGACATTCGTCTAGCAGGGGAGGAGCGGACTCTACCCAAATTATACTAAATACTTCCCAGTCACAACTATTACAAACATCACTATGAGCCCGTTGACCTTCTAGAAACTTAAACTGCAGCTCAGCTCGCTCACAGTATAGGCTTGAGATGAAGGCTAATTAGCTTTTAGCGTAACGTTAGCTCATTTTTCTGTGTGTGTGTGTGTGTGTGTGAGCGTGTGTGTGCGTGGGTGTGCGTGTTTAAGGGGCAGCAAAGCCCTGTCTGTCTGTTATTTCATTGTGTTTAGGGATGAATAGGCTCTCCTATTGCAATTGTACTATTTTTCAGCTATAGTTACATGAATCATTAGGAATGTAGCAGCCTAGTTTTGAATAGCAGGGTCCCTGCTATCACATGTTGATAAAAATACAACATTTACATAATGAAAGTCAACTACAGGCTTCCCAAATGCTGTAATAAATTAAGCATGATGAGTTAACAAACAGTTTCAATGGAAACTGTTTAGTGGTAAACTTTCTATATGTAGAAGAAAGGTTTTTTCATTTTATTTAATCAAAGCAACAACTTGAGGCAGTTTAATGTGGATTAACGTGGGCAGAATTATTATAGTGTTCCCAATGTTAAAAGGATAAAGCCATTGTTTACAAATTTGGTAAATAAATAACCCAAAAATGTATATTTTGTTGATTTCTTACTGTACCGAAAATGAACCGAACCGTGACCTCTAAACCAAGGTACGTACCGAACCGAAATTTTTGTGTACCGTTACACCCCTAAGTATGACACATAGAATGGACCTGCTATCCCCGTTTAAATAAGAAAATCTCATTTCAGTAGGCCTTTGACATGTATAACTTTATTCAATGATGCCAAGGAAATACATTTATGCCACTCATTCTTTGTCTCATTTTGTCCACCAAACCGTTTAGCTGGTGGCCGTGATTGTAAACAATGTTCAGATGTGAGGAGCTCCACAACCCGTGACGTCACGCTCTGCTACTTCCGCTACAGGCAAGGCTTTTTTATCAGCACCAAAAGTTGGGAACTTTATCGTCGATGTTCTCTACTAAATCCTTTCAGCAAAAATATGGCGATATGGCGAAATGATCAAGTATGACACATAGAATGGAGCTGCTATCCCCGTTTAAATAAGAACATCTCATTTCAGTAGGCCTTTAAGGGAAGAATGTAATAGAAAATATCAATACAAAGTGTCAAGACAGAATAAACTACAGTCTATAGGTCCCTAAGATATATAGATCTCTAATGTATTCAAACATTGTTTAAGTAGGACATGGGTGTCAAAATTTGGCCCACCGTGTAATTTCATTTGGCCCTTGAGGCAATATCAAATTAAAATTAGAGCTGGCCTGCCGGTATTATTCAGCGGCGGTGTCGCTGTAACACCGCATTCGCCGCTAATACTCATACTTGCCATCCCTCCTGAATTTCAGTGCCCCTCCCGAAAAAGTCCTGGGGCAACCATTCCCCCGAACTTCTTCCGATTTTCACCCGGACAACAATATTGGGGATGTGCCTTAAAGACACTGCGTTTAGCATCCCCTACAACAGGGGTCGGCAACCCTCTTTAGCGCCGCCCTAGTGGCTCTCTGGAGCTTTTTCAAAAATATATGAAAAATGGAAATGATGAGGGGAAAAAAACACATTTTTTTGTTTTAATATGGTTTCTGTAGGAGAAACATGACACAAACCTCCCTAATTACTATAAAGCACACTATTTATATCAAACATGCTTCATTGATTTGAGTATTTGGCGAGCGCCGTTTTGTCCTACTAATTTTGGCGGTCCTTGAACTCACCGTAGTTTGTTTACATCAGGGGCGCTCACACTTTTTCTGCAGGCGAGCTACTTTTCAATTGACCAAGTCGAGGAGATCTACCTCATTCCTATTTATAATTTATATTTATTTATTTATGAAAGAGACATTTTTGTTAACAAGTTAATGGTGTTTAATGATAATACAAGCATGTTTAACACACATAGATTCCTTTCTTTCATGAAGACAAGAATATAAGATGGTGTATTTGATTCTGATGACTTGCATTGATTGGAATTAGACAGTGGTGCTGATAACGTCCGCATTTTCAAATAGAGGAAAAAAAAAAGTCCTCCTTTCTGTCCAATACCACATGAAAGTGGTTGGATTTGGCATCTCATTTGTCCAACTTGCATACTCGTTTTTAAACACTTTGTTATGAGAGTAGCATGTGTGTGTGGCCCTTTAATGTCTGGCAGCAGGTGAGTGACGTCAGTGAGTGTGCGGGTGGGCAAGCAAGTGAGAAAGCGGTCGCTGAGGGCGGGGGAGAAATAGATTGGCATCAAACTCCGTAGCTTGCTAGCTTTCTGAGACTCTTATTTTGTTAGCACAGGCAGGATGAAACAGGTCTTTTATGGTGAAGACAGAAACTGTGCAGTCGGTCTTTAGAGTTTTGACAGTAGGTACGGAGTCTCTAGAAATAAAATGTGTTTCTCTGCGTCCGCCCTGTTAGTGATTTTTTTCTTAAATATGAACTCGCAGCAGCCAGCGTCATCTCACAAGACCCTCGGGTGCCGAGAATGTCAAACAACTGACGAAAGTGAAGTCTTGGTATGATTGATGATTGCTCATTTTTATGTATATTTTTTAATGCCTGGCTTGAGATCGACTGACACACCCTCCGAGATCGACTGATCGACGTAATGGGCACCCCTGGTTTACATGTATAACTTTCTCCGACTTTCTAAGACGGGTTTAACGCCACTTGTTTTTCTGTCTCATTTTGTCCACCAAACTTATAACGTTGTGCATGAATGCACAAAGTCGAGTACCCGCAGCTAAAAGCAACTGCGTGAGAACGTCTACTCGATTATTACCATATAGTAATTTTCTATGTCGCACAGAGACAAACCCGCGATTTATATCGTATATCGGCCAGTCCTAACTCAAATATCACGATATAGTCATTTCCTATATCGCACAGAGACAAACCCGCGATATATCGAGTACATCGATATGTAGCCCAGCCCTAGTTTGGACTAATTTTTATGCTTTAAGTTGCAAGCAAAACATGTTTATGACAAGCAACCATGCCATTAGTTGGCGTAGCAAAAGCTGCGGATGGTGTGTTTGACGGAAAATATACTTTCTTAGTCATACTGCTGTGATTATATGCATCAAGTGTTCATTCAAGGCTGAGGCAAAATATCGAGATGTGTATCCTGACATGGCCTGAAAATATCGAGATATTAATAAAGGGCTATATCGCCCGGCCCTATTTAAGTATATTTTTGACCAACTTTACGTTGTGTATTATTAACATTCCATCTCACATACCCAGGAGTGGTGGCGACACATTCCAGTCATTCCTCTTCCTTCAGCAGGGTAACCGTACATGTCCATCGCAAAAATAAACCTTGTCCTCCATGTTCAGAGTGAAAAAAAGAATCAAAAAAGTTCAAAGCACAAACACCGCGAGTAGCTCGAACAAAGTGATAAATAAACAGCTACATAATCAACATAGTTAAGATAGCTTAAATAACATTTGTCAGTTTAAAAAAAAGCGTTAATTAGGCGTTTTAAGGTGACGTCACATAGATATGCTGTGTTTATATGTTAGTTATAAGTTTAGACGTGTGTCGGGGCCTGTGACGTCATCGGGCCAATGTTGTGACGTCACCGGGCCAAGCTCGTAACGGGTTGCTGTCGTGTCGACTACAGTGTTGGTTACACAAGGAGCTTCACGGACAACTTACCGGCGTTTGTCGTCGCCCGGAGCGCATTAATATTCAGGGTTTGTCCGAACAGAACCCTCACAAATTGGGGGTCGGTGAAACTTTGATGTGGCTGATGCGCTGTCGTCGGAGCTCGGACTCCATCGACGCCATGACACTTCTGTGGACTGGCCCGCCACTGGTGCTGCCTTCACGTGTCGTGGGGAAAACGACGACGCGGATGAATATTCGGGCGCTTACACGATCTGATTTCTATTAGATTTTTTGACATTCTGGGCGCTACATCGTCTGCAAAATAATATAAATATTACAATAACGATTGAACCAATATTTACAATGATATTTCGAGCTTCGCAATGGCAACGTTGTGCTGACACGTTGAAATTCCCAAACACTGGAAAGCACGCAAACACACCACTGAGGGTATGACTACTTCCAGTAGTAAAACTTTTTTTTTAATAACATGACATTGTAAACGATGAAGTATTATATAGTTTAAGTTATACTCTCCCTTAAATTAAAAAAAAAAAAAACACTAAAACATAACGTATACATAAACAAGCATTTTTAACGGTATGGTGAACTCTAGTGGCAGGAGCTGGAAGGTTTGACTCCCGATAGCGACCCTTGGGCAAAATTCAATGCATTTAGCCAGGGGTTTCAAACTCATTTTAGATCAGGGGGGCCAAATGGAAGAAAAAAATCTACTCCCAAGTGGGCCGGACTGGTGAAATCACGACACGATAACTTAAAAATAAAGAGAACTTCAGATTGCTTTCTTTGTTAAAAAGAAAATAGAACAAGCGCATTCTGAAAATGTACAAATCATAATGTTTTTTTAATAGTATTTTATCTTTATTTTTCGTTTTTTATACTTTCTGAACAAATTATGTGATAATGCCTATCCATCCATCCATTTTATACCGCTTATTCCCTTTGGGGTCACGGGGGGCGCTGGTGCCTATCTCAGCTACAATCGGGCGGAAGGCGGTGTACACCCTGGACAAGTAGCCACCTTATCGCAGTATGTGATACTGTTCATCAGTCAACTCATTGGGGTTAATTTTCAAAAAAGATAAAAAAAAAAAAAATTAAATCAAAATCAAATTACAGGGTGTTATATATGTTGTTTACTTATTTTCCTCGACTGATCCACTAACATGGTGTGGTTTATTTACATTTTTTTTTTTACATATGTGGCATCATCTACAGATACGAAGCATTGTTATTGCGACCTCTAGTGGACACATTTAGAACAGCAGTTTTTTTATTAAAAAATGTTGGCTCATTTTTATACTTCGGGCCAGTTGAAACCTGTTCCTCCTGCAGGCCGTACATTTGACACCCCTTCATTAGGCATTAATGATATCCCACTGTCCACTAGTTCAGGTTAGAACTTGGAACTACAATTTTTAAGCAGACTCTGACAAAAAAAAATACAGAGTTCTCATATAGATGATCTTTGAAACCGCCTTTCTGCAGTCGGTCCTAAAAAACAACAACAAAACAGCAGCAACTATTGTCATGTAGAGCAGTGGTTCTCTAGAAAAAAAAACTTGGATCTCCAAGCACCACCTTAATGAACAACAATGGAATCTAGTAGCATAGTAGGCCTAAATATTCATTAAAACCAGGCTGTTATAATGAAGGCAACACATGATGTAAGTGTCTATATATCAGCTATAATAGCCTACTATCAAAATGACTTTAAATGTCTTATACAAGTGTAATAATGAAGGCAACACATGACGTAAGTGTCTATATTAACTATATTAGCCTACTATCAAAATGACTGTAAAAGCTGTATATAAGTATTATAATGAAGGCAACACATGATGTAAGTGTCTATATTAGCTATATTAGCCTACTATCAAAATGGATGAAGCAAATCTTTGTTGAGAGAAATATTGAAATGTAATATTTATTCTACACATTTTTACAACATTAGAAACCATTAGTAACATGAGAGGCTACTCAAAAGGTGAGATAACTCCTAGAAATTACAAGTTAAAGGAAATGGCAGGCTGTCTTCTTTTAATGCATTTATTACAATCTTTGGCAAGCTAGGTAATGTTTGCTGTGGTCTGGAACAACATGGCACACAACGATCTGAAATGCGGCCGATATTACGTACAGATCATGTGTCATGAGTCTCACCTTAAAACTCATCTGTATACTCTAGCCTTTAAATAGACCTCCTTTTTAGACCAGTTGATCTGCCGCTTCTTTTCTTTCTCCTATGTCCCCCCCTCCCTTGTGGAGGGGGTCCGGTCCGATGACCATGGATGAAGTACTGGCTGTCCAGAGTCGAGACCCAGGATGGACCGCTCGTCGGGACCCAGGATGGACCGCTCGCCTGTATCGGTTGGGGACATCTCTACATTGCTGATCCGCTTGAGATGGTTTCCTGTGGACGGGACTCTCGCTGCTGTCTTGGATCCGCTTGAACTGAACTCTCGCGGCTGTGTTGGAGCCACTATGGATTGAACTTTCACAGTATCATGTTAGACCCGCTCGACATCCATTGCTTTCGGTCCCCTAGAGGGGGGGGGGTTGCCCACATCTGAGGTCCTCTCCAAGGTTTCTCATAGTCAGCATTGTCACTGGCGTCCCACTGGATGTGAATTCTCCCTGCCCACTGGGTGTGAGTTTTCCTTGCCCTTTTGTGGGTTCTTCCGAGGATGTTGTAGTCGTAATGATTTGTGCAGTCCTTTGAGACATTTGTGATTTGGGGCTATATAAATAAACATTGATTGACATGCAACACTAAATTCTATACACAGAGGATACAAGTAAAGGATATTAACTGAGCTCACCTGTACCTAAAAATGAGACATGATGATGCAATATGCACATACAGATAACCTAAATCAGTGTTTTTCAACCTTTTTTGAGCCAAGGCACATTTTTTTGCGTTGAAAAAATCCAGAGGCACACCACCAGAAAGAAATCATCAAAAAAACGAAACTCGGTAGAAAGTCGTTGTCGCAATGGTCGGATACGACTTTAAAGCATAAGCAAGCATGCATCAATGTTGCTCTTGTCTCAAAGTAGGTGTACTGTTACCACCTGTCACATCACACCCTGATTTATATTGACTTTTTTGCTGTTTTCCTGCGTGTAGTGTTTTAGTTTTTGTCTTGCGCTCCTATTTTGGTGGCTTTATCTCCTTTTTTGGTATTTTCCTGTAGCAGTTTCATGTCTTCCTTTGAGCGATATTCCCCGCATCTACTTTGTTTTAGCAATCAAGAAAATTCCAGTTGTTTTTATCCCTCTTTGTGGGGACACTGTTGATTGTCATGTCATGTTCGGATGTACTTTGTGGACGCCGTCTTTGCTCCACTGTAAGTCTTTGCTGTCCTCCAGCATTCTGTTTTTGTTTACTTTGCAGCCAGTTCAGTTTTAGTTTGGTTTTGCATAGCCTTCCCTAAGCGTCAATGCCTTTTCTTAGGGGCACTTACCTTTTGTTTATTTTTTGCTTAAGCATTAAATACCTTTTTACCTGCACCCTGCCTCCCGCTGTTTCCCACAACTACAAAGCAATTAGCTACCGGCCGCCACCTACTGATATGAAGAGCATGGCAAGGCAAAGACAGGCAACTTTATTTTTTATAGCACATTTACAACAATTCTTAAATTGAACCAAAGTGATTTATAGGTTAAAAAGCGTAGAGCAAAAAACTAAAAAATTAACAAACAAAGAACATAAACAATGAATGATGTATTACATGGTTACTCTGCCGAACTCTAGACAACGACCAACCACTCAACAACAACACATAATTTGCAGACTATAATTACTGGTTTGCCAAAAATATTTTTTACCCCAAATAGGTGAAATTAGATAATTTCTAGTGTGCCGCGGCACAGTGGTTGAAAAAAACTGACCTAAATAGCATGTTAGCATGGATTATCTTATACATTCATGCCTTTGTGTATTCACACGCACAGCATTAAACGTTTGGTGGACAAAATGAGAGAAAGAAGTGCAAAAATTTTACATGTAAACAAACTGTGGTCCAGACTGGTGAGTTCAAGAACCGCCGAAATTAGTAGGACAAAACGATGTACACTATTGATTGATCGATTGATTGACACTCTTATTAGTAGATTGCACATTACAGTACTTATTCCGAACATCCATTCATCCATTTTCTACCGGTTAGACCCTTTGGGGTCATGGGGGCGGCGTGTTGCCTATCTCAGCTGCATTCCGGCGGAAGGCGGGGTACTCACTGGACAAGTTGCCACATCATCGCAAGGCGCAAAAAAACATTTTTACCCCAAATAGGTGAAATTAGATAATCTCCCACGGCACACTAGTGTGCCACGGTACAGTGGTTGAAAAACACTGACCTAACTAGCATGTTAGCATGGATTAGCTTGCAGCCATGCACTGACAAGATATGCCTTTGTGTATGCACACGCACAGCATAAAACGTTTGGTGGACAAAATGAGAGAAAGAAGTGGAAAATTTTACATGTAAACAAACTGTGGTCCAGACTATGGTGAGTTCAAGAACCGCCGAAATTAGTAGGACAAAACGATGTACACTATTGATTGATCGATTGATTGACACTCTTATTAGTAGATTGCACAGTACAGTACATATTCCGTACATCCATCCATCCATTTTCTACCGCTTATTCCCTTTGGAGTCGTGGGGGGGGGGGGGGGGGGGGCGTGTTGCCTATCTCAGCTGCATTCCGGCGGAAGGCGGGGTACTCACTGGACAAGTTGCCACATCATCGCAAGGCGCAAAAAAACATTTTTACCCCAAATAGGTGAAATTAGATAATCTCCCACGGAACACTAGTGTGCCGCAGTACAGTGGTTGAAAAACACTGACCTAACTAGCATGTTAGCATGGATTAGCTTGTAGCCATGCACTGACCAGATATGCCTTTGTGTATGCACACGCACAGCATAAAACATTTGGTGGACAAAATGAAACAAAGCACTGGAAAATTTTACATGTAAACAAACTGTTGCGTCACAGTCTAGACCAGGGGTAGGGAACCTATGGCTCTAGAGCCAGATGTGGCTCTTTTGATGACTTCATCTGGCTCTCAGATAAATCTTAGCTGACATTGCTTAACACGATAATCATGACTAATTCCGCTGGAATTCACAGTGCTAAAAATAATGTTCGAAATATAAAACCTTCTCATGCATTTAAATCCATCCATCTGTTTTCTACCGCACCTGTTCAAGAAGTCGCATTAATGGTAAGAAGTATTTTATGTCACGATGGGGGGGGGTCGCAGCTTGCTGCGGGGTCGTTCTCCCAGGAAGGCAGACGGACTACTCGGGACATGGCATTTAGGTAAAAACATGATTTAATTTTAACTAAAAAAATATACAAACAAAAATCGCTCACAGCGGAGGCACAACTTGGGCTAAGGAACAAAGCTAACGCATAAACAGACGAAGAACATAAATCAAACAAAACTTACTTGGCATGGCATGAAGCACGAAAGTATGGCAAGGCATTAAACAAGTCAGCACAGGGCGACTGACTGGCGAAGACAAGCTTAAATACTGCCTCTGATTTGTGCTCGGGAAGCAGGTGAGCAGCATTTTGTCCACTGAGTAACCAAGGAAACAAGACAAGGGAGTGGAAAAAAACAGGAACTTAAAGAGTCCAAAGGACAAACAGCACATGGCCAAACAAAAACATGATCAACAGACGTGATATTTTGTTTATTATTGGTTAGCTTCAGAGTAAAAATGTTATTAAAAAGAATAAGGGACTTATTATACTCTAAAAATGTTGGTCTTACTTAAAAATGCACGCATTTAGTTGTATTCAGTGTTAAAAAATATGATATGGCTCTCACGGAAATATATTTTGAAATATTTGGCTTTCATGGCTCTCTCAGCCGTGGCGACTTGTCCAGGGTGTACCCCGCCTTCCGCCCGATTGTAGCTGAGATAGGCGCCAGCGCCCCCCGTGACCCCAAAAAGGGAATAAGCAGTAGAAAATGGATGGATGGGCTCTCTCAGCCAAAAAGGTTCCCGACCCCTGGTCTAGACTATGGCGAGTTCAAGAACCGCCAAAATTAGTAGGACAAAAACCATGTACACCATTGATTGATTGATTGAGACTCTTATTAGTAGATCGCACATTACATTACATATTCCAAACAGTTGACCACTAAATGGTAACACCCGAATAAGTTTTTCAACTAGTTTAAGTCGGGGCCCACGTTAATCAATTCATGGTAAACACCAAACATTCTTATCAGTGAAGCGTACACACAAACATATTAAACAGTTTGCTTTCAAACACGTAGTAAAGGTTCCTGTCATGTTTGTCCTCGAACCCAAAAACATACTAAAACAATATATTTTTTTAAAAATGCTCCAGGGAGCCACTAGGGCGGCACTAAAGAGCTGACCTCTGCTTTAATGTAAGAAAAAAGCACATCGTTGACTAGCAGCTGTCAATCATCTCAGCACTATGGAGCATACACTAGAAGACGCTCATTCAATCAATAATAATCCTTTATAAATGTCAACTGAGAGGATAATGAGAAGAGAAACCTCCGTCGATGTCACCGCTACTTCTGGGGCAAATCTTAATGTCTGACATAATTGTCTGCTTCATAACAATCCGCCCATTTAAGACACACTACTTATGAAATCATTATGGCTAATGTGTCAGCAAATCACTGTCTGATTGCTGCATGATGATGACAATCCTGCTTGGCCACTAGAGGGAGACAAATCCCACTCATGAAATAACAGTCATTCAGAGATGGAATTAGAACAATGCACTTTTAGGGCTTCATCTACTAAGATCCAAACCTAATATTAGCGATAACTGGTGCAGACCGCCTTATGTAACCTCTTAAGGCCCAAGCTGTTTGTTTGTTTACATGCTTTTTATTTTATTTCTCTTTGCCATTTGGGCTTATTGGACCGGAATTAGAATAACAACGAAAACTTATCTTTTGATATGATGTACTTAATCCATAAGTACACAAATGTGTACTTCATGTTGAGTGACTTTCTAATTCTTATTTTTACACTTGTTTTCCAAATTCCCACAGTATGATACACTCTTCTGACAACCCCAGATGGCAGTGTAAGTGTCCACATAAGTGGCCATAAGACCCCGATTCAGTAGTGTACACAATTTTGGAAATAATAGCTAAAAAGGTGCTGTCCACGCATGTGGCCACTAAGCCTTTAGAGCAGGGGTCCCCAAAACCGGCACGCGGGAAGTGCCAAGTTAAAAGTAATTAAATAATTACATTATTTTATTTTTAATTAGAATTTAAAAAAAAAATCTGTCCTTACTAATCCATTTTACTCTCCATGCTGCTCAGGCAAATCATATTGTGGAAAAATGCTTTTTCCCAACGATAAAGTGACATCATCAGTGGCAAGTGTGCGCTCTTTCAGTCAATTAGTGCGCAAGGAATATATATATATATATATATATATATATATATATATATATATAAAATCACATAATTACACAGTATTCTGGACATCTGTGTTGCTGAATCTTTTGCAATATTTTCAATTAATAATGGAGACGTCAAAGAAGAAAGATGTAGGTGGGAAGCGGTGTATTGCAGCCGCCTTTAGCATTACAAACACAGCCGGTGTTTCCTTGTTTACATTCCCGAAAGATGACGGGGAAGCTCTACTATGGAACAGAGCCGTCAAGCGAACACGATTCCCTACCACATGTCAGGTTTCGGTGAGAAAATGGTGGTATTAAGTCGGCTCTTACCGTAGACATGAGCGTAGAGCTTGCGTCGTTTCTCTTGCAGCTGATGACTCTCTTGCCTCCTCCCAACGGCCGCCCCTGACCATCGGATGCTTACACCGTGGAGGAGGGAAAAAAAATAAATCTCGGACCGGCCCCAACGGCTAGGCTGCTTTTGCTTAGTCGAGAAAATTGACTTCCCTCGGAGACACTGGCGGTCACCACACCCGTGGCCACACCCCTCCGACTTTCAGGTTGTACAGGTACCACTATATAATCTCACTAAAACACTAGTAACACAATAAGCAGATAAGGGATTTTACAGAATTATACTAGTAAATTTGTCTAATAATATCTGAATCGCTCTGCCGTCTATTTTTGTTTTTCCTAGTCCTTCACTCTCACTTTCCTCATCCACAAATCTTTCATCCTCGCTCAAATTAATGGGGAAATCGTCGCTTTCTCGGTCCGAATCGCTCTCGCTGCTGGTGGCCATGATTGTAAACAATGTGAGGATGTGAAGAGCTCCACAACCCGTGACGTCACGCGCACATCGTCTGCTACTTCCGGTACAGGCAAGGCTTTTTTATTAGCGACCAAAAGTTGCGAACTTTATCGTGGATGTTCTCTACAAAATCCTTTCAGCAAAAATATGGCAATATCGCGAAATGATCAAGTATGACATAGAATGGACCTGCTATCCCCGTTTAAATAAGAAAATCTCATTTCAGTAGGCCTTTAAACATTGGGTTTTCTAACACGTAGGAAAGGTTCGTGTCATTTTTGTCCTCAAACAAAACAAAACAAAAATCCTACTAAAACAATCCTTTAAAAAAAAAAAATGCTCCATGGAGCCACTAGGGCGGCACTAAAGAGCCGACCTCCGCCTTAATGTGAGAAAAAAAGCACAGTGTTGACTAGCAGCTGTCAATCATCTCAGCACTATGGCGCATACAAGTCCCAAGTTAAAAGTAATTAAATAATTACATTATTCTATTTTTAATTAGAATTTTAAAAAAAAATCTGTCCTTTCTAATCCATTTTACTCTCCTTGCTGCTCAGGCCAAACATATAATCTCACTAAAACACTTGTAACACAATAAGCAGGTAAGGGATTTTACAGAATTATCCTAGTAAATGCGTCTAATAACATCTGAATCGCTCTGCCTTCAATTTTTTTCCTAGTCCTTCACTCTCACTTTCCTCATCCACAAATCTTTCATCCTCGCTCAAATTAATGGGGAAATTGTCGCTTTCTCTGTCCGAATCAGTAACGTCACACGCACATCGTCTGCTACTTCCGGTACAGGCAAGGCTTTTTAATTAGCGACCAAAAGTTGCCAACTTTATCGTGGATGTTCTCTACTAAATCCTTTCAGCAAAAATATGGCAATATCGCAAAATGATCAAGTATGACACATAGAATGGACCTGCTATCCCCGTTTAAATAAGAAAATCTAACTTCAGTAGGGTTTTAACCCAATGCGTCCCCCGAGTCAAAAAGTTTGGGGGCCCCTGTTTTTCGCAAGCACTACGCAGCTTTCACCATGGAAACACTCATTTACGACTCAATCATGTACATGCTAGGTTTTGAAACATGCAGCAGTCCTGCAGTGCATCTACACTGGAACCAAAATTTGCAAAGTGAAAAATATATTTTTTTTAGCCAAATAAACGCTACAGCATAAATCAATCAATCAATCAATGTTTACTTATATAGCCCTAAATCACTAGTGTCTCAAAGGGCTGCACAAACCACTACGACATCCTCGGTAGGCCCACATAAGCGCAAGGAAAACTCACACCCAGTGGGACGTCGGTGACAATGATGACTATGAGAACCTTGGAGAGGAGGAAAGCAATGGATGTCGAGCGGGTCTAACATGATACTGTGAAAGTTCAATCCATAATGGATCCAACACAGTCGCGAGAGTCCAGTCCAAAGCGGATCCAACACAGCAGCGAGAGTCCCGTTCACAGCGGAGCCAGCAGGAAAACATCCCAAGCGGAGGCGGATCAGCAGCGCAGAGATGTCCCCAGCCGATACACAGGCGAGCAGTACATGGCCAACGGATCGGACCGGACCCCCTCCACAAGGGAGAGTGGGACATAGGAGAAAAAGAAAAGAAACGGCAGATCAACTGGTCTAAAAAGGGAGTCTATTTAAAGGCTAGAGTATACAAATGAGTTTTAAGGTGAGACTTAAATGCTTCTACTGAGGTAGCATCTCGAACTGTTACCGGGAGGGCATTCCAGAGTACTGGAGCCCGAACGGAAAACGCTCTATAGCCCGCAGACTTTTTTTGGGCTTTGGGAATCACTAATAAGCCGGAGTCCTTTGAACGCAGATTTCTTGCCGGGACATATGGTACAATACAATCGGCAAGATAGGATGGAGCTAGACCGTGTAGTATTTTATACGTAAGTAGTAAAACCTTAAAGTCACATTTTCCTTGTAATAATAACAATAACAGGATCATCTTCTGCGAGAGGTAAAGGGTTAAACGCACACAGTGGCTTTGTGTAATGATCTCTGAATAATCTAACAGAAAATTGACCTTACAACGTCGTACTCACACCAAAGTGTGTGTGTGTGTGTGTGTTGTGGGGATGCTCGGCTTGCAGAGTCACCGTGTGAATTATTGATATGACAGACGGCAGGCAGCTGTGCATGTCAATACATCTTCCTGAATACGCAGAAGCAAAGCCTGGGATCAATAGACCACACAAACACATGCAAACACACACACACACACACACACACACACACACACACACACACACACACACACACACACACACACACACACACACACACACACACACACACACACACACAGGGGTGGGAAAAGGACGCAGATCAGACGTGTGCTGATCAAGACAAAAAAAAAAAAAGAGCTAAAATAACAAAATTGGTTTTGTTGAAAAAAACATGAAAGAATAACCACACTGACTTTTTTTTTTAGGACGGATGTTTGCAGTTTTACTCAACAGAGTTTTGTATCTTTTGATGCACTTCTAAAAAAAAAAAAAAACCCAGCATAAATGTCAGCAAGTTTTTATTTTTTTTACTGCTGAAAAGTCAAAGTATGCATTTTGAGATTTTGTTATTTTATAAAAAAAAAAAAAACAAAGAAGGCTGAAAACATATTTTATATTTATTTGCAGACAAAACTTTTTGTCAGTTCTGTGTTTGCAGTAGTAAGAACATTGGAACTTTGTCCTGCTACTTTTGTTTTCTTACATTTTTACTTCTACTACTACTACTACTAATACTAGTAATAATAATAATAATACCATTATATAACTTCAAAATCTAGTGTGTCAAAAACTCTGCCTGAATGAAAATATGAATATTCTGTTACACATTTAACATTGTTCACTTTGCTGTTGAACATTATCCAATTTCAAAATAATTTAGTATTTTTTTTCATATTTTAACTATTTAACTAAACTTTGTTTATAATTTAATTTTATTTCGAGAGTTTCTAGTGTTTTAGACCAGGGTACCGTAAACTTTTTCCACCAGGGGCCACATACTGAAAAGTCAAACTATGTAAGGGCCAGTTTGGTATTTAAAAAACAAAAGATATATATATATATATATTTATTTATATATATATATATATATATATATATATATATATATATATATATATATATATATATATATATATATATATTTATATATATGTATATGTGTATATACATATATATATATTGTGTGGGGGCGTGGCCTGCGGGCCAGCAGCCTAACGGAGGTGTGCCAGGACCGGCCTCGAAGTCAGTGCGTAGATGGCCTTGTCATCTAATCACCTGTCGCTCTGTATGAGCAGCAACCGGGAGGAGGGACGCTGTTGGAGCAGAGGGACACAGACAGCCACAAAAAGACAATTGCTGAAAAGCAACACAGAGACTTCATTGGAAAAAAAACAAAAAAAAAAAAACTGTATTGTGAACCTGAACCGGGTTCTCATGTCGGTGTCTGGAGTGCAACCTTCATATATATATACTTATGTATTCATATATATATATATATATATATATATATATATATATATATATATATATATATATATATATATATATATATATATATATATATATATATATATATATATATAAAAAAAAACAAAACTTTGTGTCAGCTTTGTTATGAGTGACTAAGCATGTCCGCATTTTGGACCCCCGTGCCCTACACCCTAACAACCAACATAAATTGACAGGGTTTACTTCTTTTTACGCCTGAGCGGCGGTTAAGAATGTCGAAATGAACGTATGTGGCTTGTGCAGCCCTTTGAGACACTCGTGATTTAGGGCTTGTGGAAAGGCGCAGCTGACGGTCCGACGGAGCGGCAGGGTACGCTTGAGCCCGGCCCAAGATGGCGTAAAGGAGGCGGAGGATGCGAGCTAGAGGTGAGGCGGGGCGTGCCGGGAACGACGCCACAATCAAGTTCAGGTGCGTGGATCGCACACTGAGACACAATTAATATATCTCCTAACTATGTATAAAAGGGGAGAATGAGGGGAGAACGAGGCAGAAGGAGTCGGAGAGCCTGCAGCAGTGGATGAGGAGCGAAAGCGAGAGAGAGCATGACGCAGACGACGACGGGGGCGGCTAGAGAGCGAGACGGAGGGAGTGAGGACGATGAAAAAGACTTCTTTTAGTTGAAAAAATAAACTAGAGTCAAACTTGCTCAAGCAATGTCCTTCCTTGATGGTCCATGGAACCCGCACGACAGTGAGGTACTGTCACAGGGCTATATAAGTAAACATTAATTGATTGATCGAAATGGGATTTGAAGCCTATAAAAACAAAGCTTTTTTGCGATGGCCACAGTTTGACATTGGAACACACTCCTCGTACTTCCCTGAGGACAAAGGTGGGTGTGTTTATATACCGAGGCACGATGGCGGACTGCTTGAGATAACCAGAAAGGTCAAGATGTGCTCATCGAATTCAATTCCAAATGTATTGTGGCGGCAGACGCCGTGCTTTCAAAAGAACCCCGCTAATGCCTTGCTCGAGGGGCCGAGTGAGTGGGTGTATCAGGCATCAGGTTGCGTCAGACAATATCCAACAAAGCATCTTTATTTACTCGGAAGAGGCACGCCACATGCAAAACAGGCCGCGGACTTACCCACAAAAAAACTGTTTAGCGTATTCATGTATTTATTAATTTGCATCGGTTGTTATTCATGTTGTCATTATGTATCATTTTTTACATGCAGGGTTATTTATGAGCCGCACAATACACCTGAGGGCACATTTATTCAGACTCTGCAGCTGGGCTACACGGCTCACTACACCTTGTTTACCACCACAAATTATACTAGTTTGCTTTTAAGATAAATAGTTGTAAGCATTATTTTAATTCTACACGAATAAATAAATACATTAATAATCAAGACCGATGTAAAAAGATGCAGAAAAAAAAGTTATTTCTTTGTGCTTCTAGTAAGCCCTACTGGGAACACAACCTTTTGTGTGTCATGCTAATGAGCTGTGTGTGTCTCCAAGAAGTACTATTGTGTACTTGATCCACTTAACGTTTGAACTGAGTAACTTTGTAATTTTTTTTGCAAATATTAGCTCATTTGCAACATGATTCCAAAAAGCGGCAAAAAAAGACTGAGAATGTCAGGTTCTAACACTGACGAAATCGATTAAACAAGACAAGAAGCAAGGAATTAAACAGAGACAGAATTCAATTTGGCTCAATTGGGGAGAGACGTCTGGACTGTACTTTTTGTACAGTCTCACCACGCTCTGACGTGTAATGATCCAGCATACGCATTGTTGATTTATCAAAAGGTAAAACTGTTTTGCGTCTATATGTAGTGTGTCTAGAAAGGACGTGCAAATGTAGAAATAGCTGTGAGATCCACCCTATGAACGCCTGTCAACATATATGGACTGTCAGAAATAAATATATGAAACATGTCGCAAATTTCAGCAATATCGTTTTACAATTTTTAAGTAAAGGGGTGTCAAACTGTCAGGTTCAAATACTGATGGTATCAATTAAACAAGAAAAGAAGCAAGGAATTAAACAGAGACAGAATTTAATTTGGCTCAATTGAGGAGAGAGGTCTGGACTGTACTTTTTGTACAGTCTCACCACGCTCTGACATGTAATGATCCAGCATACGCATTGTGATTTATCAAAGGTAAAACTGCTTTGAGTCTGTATTTAGTGTGTCTAGAAAGGACGTGCAAGAGCAGAAATAGCTGTGAATCCATCCTATGAACGCCTGTCAACATATATGGACTTTCAGAAACAAATAGAGACATATCGCAAGTTTCAGCAATATCGTTTTATAATTTTAAAGTGCAGGGGTGTCAAACTGTCAGGTTCAAACACTGATGGCATCGATTAAACAAGACAAGAAGCAAGGAATTAAACAGAGACAAAATTCAATTTGGCTCAATTGGGGAGAGACGTCTGGACTGTACTTTTTGTACAGTCTCACCACGCTCGGACGTGTAATTATTGATCATACGCATTGTGATTTATCAAAGGTAAAACTGTTTTGCGTCTGTATTTAGTGTGTCTAGAAAGGACGTGCAAATGCAGAAATAGCTGTGAGGTCCACCCTATGAACGCCTGTAAACATATATGGACTGTCAGAAACAAATATATGAGACATATCGCAAGTTTCAGCAATATCGTTTTATAATTTTTTAGTAAAGGGGTGTCAAACTGTCAGGTTCAAACACTGATGGCATCTATTAAACAAGACAAGAAGCAAGGAATTAAACAGAGACAGAATTCAATTTGGCTCAATTGGGGAGAGACGTCTGGACTGTACTTTTTGTACAGTCTCACCACGCTCTGACGTGTAATGATCCAGCATACGCATTGTTGATTTATCAAAAGGTAAAACTGTTTTGCGTCTATATGTAGTGTGTCTAGAAAGGACGTGCAAATGTAGAAATAGCTGTGAGATCCACCCTATGAACGCCTGTCAACATATATGGACTTTCAGAAACAAATATATGAGACATATCGCAAGTTTCAGCAATATCGTTTTATAATTTTGAAGTGCAGGGGTGTCAAACTGTCAGGTTCAAACACTGATGGCATCCATTAAACAAGACAAGAAGCAAGGAATTAAACAGGGACAAAATTCAATTTGGCTCAATTGGGGAGAGACGTCTGGACTGTACTCTTTGTACAGTCTCACCACGCTCTGACGTGTCATGATCCAGCATACGCATTGTGATTTATCAAAGGTAAAACTGTTTTGCGTCTATATTTAGTGTGTCTAGAAAGGACGTGCAAATGCAGAAATAGCTGTGAGACCCACCCTATGGACGCCTGTCAACATATATGGACTGTCAAAAACAAATATATGAGACATGTCGCAAGTTTCAGCAATATCCTTTTATAATTCTAAAGTGCAGGGGTTTCAAACTGTCAGGTTCAAACACTGATGGCATCGATTAAATAAGACAAGAAGCAAGGAATTAAACAGAGACAGAATTGAATTTGCCTTAATTGGGGAGAGACGTCTGGACTGTACTTTTTGTACAGGCTCACCACGCTCGGACGTGTAATTATTCATCATATGCATTGTTGATTTATCAAAGGTAAAACTGTTTTGCGTCTGTATTTAGTGTGTCTACAAAGGATGTGCAAGTGCAGAAATAGCCGTGAGATCCATCCTATGCACGCCTGTCAACATATATGGACTGTCAGAAACAAATATATGAAACATATCGCAAGTTTCAGCAATACAATATTGTTTTATAATTTTTAAGTAAAGGGGTGTCAAACTGTCAGGTTCAAACACTGATGGCATCGATTAAACAAGACAAGAAGCAAGGAATCAAACAGAGACAGAATTCAATTTGCCTCAATTGGGGAGAGACGTCTGGACTGTACTTTTTGTACAGTCTCACCACGCTCTGACGTGTAATTATTCAGCATTCGCATTGTGATTTATCAAAGGTAAAACTGTTTTGCGTCTATATTTAGTGTGTCTAGAAAGGACGTGCAAATGCAGAAATAGCTGTGAGATCCACCCTTTGTACGCCTGTCAACATATATGGACTGTCAGAAACAAATATATGAGACATATCGCAAGTTTCAGCAATATCGTTTTATAATTTTTAAGTAAAGGGGTGTCAAACTGTCAGGTTCAAGCACCGATGGCATCTATTAAACAAGACAAGAAGCAAGGGATTAAACAAAGACATACTTGAATTTGGCTCAATTGAGGAGAGAGGTCTGGACTGTACTCTTTGTACAGTCTCACCACGCTCTGACGTGTAATTATTGATCATACGCATTGTGATTTATCAAAGGTAAAACTGTTTTGCGTCTGTATTTAGTGTGTCTACAAAGGATGTGCAAATGCAGAAATAGCTGTGAGATCCATCCTATAAACACCTGTCAACATATATGGACTTTCAGAAACAAATATATGAGACATATCGCAAGTTTCAGCAATATCGTTTTATAATTTTAAAGTGCAGGGGTGTCAAACTGTCAGGTTCAAACACTGATGGCATCGATTAAACAAGACAAGAAGCAAGGAATTAAACAGAGACAGAATTGAATTTGGCTCAATTGAGGAGAGAGGTCTGGACTGTACTCTTTGTACAGTCTCACCACGCTTTAACGAAAGATTGTGCGCCTCCTCTTTTATTTGGACTTTCCCTGATTAAATGGCAACAGCTGTTTCTAAGGGACGGGGGTCGTAAACAGCCATTGCCTTTGAAGACAAACAGTTCAAAGAAAAGGTCGCCCGGAGGGGAGTCTAGTCCGGTTCCCTCTCCGTTTTGTAGTTCTCGGGTCATGACAATATCTTTCTGTTGATTACAATATATCGAAGAAACAGAACACCTTCATGTTGCTTCCCATTCTACACAGTGGCGTTTCACAAGCCTTCCTCTTGGTAGGATCTAAGACAGCTTTTGTCTTCTTGGCGGGAACTCATTGTAACACAAAGTTTTGTGACAGAATTAAATTTGGCTCAATTGAGGAGAAACGTCTGGACTGTACTCGTAAAACCGTTCAAAGAAAATGTCGTCTGAGGGGAGTCTTGTCCTGCTTCCTCTCTGCTTCGTAGTTCCCGGGTCAAGACAATATATTTGTGTTGATTACAGGTTAACAACACTTACCTACATGCTAACATTGTGTCAATGAGCTACATGCAAAAATTACATTTTACAACATGTTAGGTTAGCAACAGCTATGTTAGTGTTGCTAACCTAACATGTTGTAAAATGCTATGCGAGCTTCATGCTGACATTACCTTTTAACATCATGCTAGGTTAGCAACACTAGCATAGCTATTTGAGCTATGTGCTAACATTACATTTTACAAACATTTTAGGTTAGCAACACTTACCTACATGCTAACATTGTATCAATGAGCTACATGTTAACATTATTTTTTTTACAACTTGTGAGGTTAGCAACACTAGCATAGCTATGTGAGCTACATGCTAACATCACATTTTAAAATCGTGCTAGGTTAGCAACACTAGCATAGCTATGTGAGCTACATGCTAACATTACATTTTAAAATCGTGCTAGGTTAGCAACACTAGCATAGCTATGCGAGCTACATGCTAACATTACATTTTAAAATCGTGCTGGGTTAGCAACACTAGCCTAGCTATGCGAGCTACATGCTAACATTACATTTTAAAATCGTGCTAGGTTAGCCATATTGCTGTCCTTTAAGTGCTATATTTAAGTGCTATATTGAAGTCAGAGGAAGTGACAGCAGTCACTTTGCCTGCAAACAAATGTCGCTGGCACGTTAGTTCACGCTTGTTGCAGCTGTTGATGTTGTCGTTCACGAGCTGGATGTCCCGGAGGTGAGCGAGCCGAGTCTGACAGAGCGTGACGGAAGAAGACAAAATAGCGCACGACGCTAAAGCACTGATGGCGGCCGTGTCATTCTAGCAACGTAGATTTCATGCTGGGAGACAAGCAGGCTGGCGCTAATGAGTTAGCGTGTCAACAACCCTTAACACTGATGAGAAAATAAGAACACGACACACAAATACTAGGATATGCAATTTTCGGCTTAAAAATTGCGTGTGAATGCTGAATGCGCACGCCAAACTTAAATGCTAACATTAACATGCTAACAGTTAAAAGTACCAAGTCATATAAACATGAAGTGTAAGCGTGTCAAATTAGCTACAAAGGTTGGCATGCTAATATTAGCATGCCAAGAGTTAGCATGTGTCAAGTACGAAGTAATAAGACTCTGACGTGTTAGCTCACAGAAGATAGCATGCTAATGTTTGTTAGCATGTGTCAAGTACCAAGTTATATGCCTGACGTGTTAGCACACAAAAGTTAGCATGCTAATGTTGGTATGCTACGTCAACATGCTAACAGTTAGCATGTGTCAAGTACCAAATTATATGACTCTGACGTGTTAGCTCACAGAAGTTAGCATGGTAATAATAGTATGCTATGACAGCATGCTAACACCCACACACACATACACAAACACGAATACACACACACGAACACACACACATACCACACACATATGCACACACCACACACACAAACACACGCACACACACACATGCACACAAGTGCACATACACGTGCACCCACACCACACGCACAAACACACACACATGCACACACACACCACATATACACACACAGATACACGTACGCACACACGCACACACACACACACACAAATAAAACACACACACGCACACCACACACAGACCACATGGGCGCACACACACACACACACACTCACACACACACACAGACCACACACAGACCACATGGGCGCACACACACACACACACACACACACACACACACACACACACACAGACACACACACACACGAAAACACACACATGCACACATGTGCACTCACACAAACACACACCCACACCACCCACAAAGACACATACATTCACACACACACACGCACATGCACACACACACACAAACACGCGCGCGCAACCACGCACACACACACACATATACACACACAGATACACGTACGCACACACGCACACACACACACACACAAATAAAACACACACACGCACACCACACACAGACCACATGGGCGCACACACACACACACACACACACACACACACAGACCACACACAGACCACATGGGCGCACACACACACACACACACACACACACACACACACACACACACACACAGACACACACACACACGAAAACACACACATGCACACATGTGCACTCACACAAACACACACCCACACCACCCACAAAGACACATACATTCACACACACACACGCACATGCACACACACACACAAACACGCGCGCGCAACCACGCACACACACACACACACACACACTCACACGAACACAAACACATACCACACACACCACATACATGTGCACACACACACACACACACATGCACACACACACACACACACACACACACACACACACACACACACACACACACACACACAAACACACACACATGCACACATGTGCACTTACACGTGCACCCACACCACACGCACACACACACCACACAGACACACCACATATACACACACAGATACACGTACGCACACACGCGTAAACACACGAAGACACACACACACTCACACACCACATGGGCGCACACACACACGCACACACTCACACACACACACACACACACACACACACACACACACACACACACACACACACACAAATAAAACACATACACAGACCACACACACACCACACACAGACCACATGGGTGCACACACACACGAAAACACACACATGCACACATGTGCACTCACACAAACACACAGCCACACCACCCACAAAGACACATACATTCACACACACACACGCACATGCACACACACACACACACACACACACATAAACACGCGCGCGCAACCACACACACACACACACTCACACGAACACACACACATACCACACACACCACATACATGTGCACACACACACACATGCACACTCACACACACACACAAACACACACACATACACACACACACACGAACACACACACACACACACAATCAATAATGTGTTCCCTCAGACGGGTAGAATTAATAAAAAGAATCGATCTGACCTTTCACCCCCGCTGGCCATCCTGCGCCTGCAACCATGCTGCTAACATCAATAGTGTTCATGCGTGGTATGTAACCGGAAGTGAAAGTGAAAGAAAACAGCTTGCTGGAGTGTTTGCTGCCCCTCATTTAAAGCAAAAATGTGTTATTATTATTTTACGTTGAGTTAACTTTAGCATCAATGTTACTAGTACAGTATCGTGCTACTAACGAGTCCAAAACGCTACTATACCCTGTTTGAAAAAATATACCGCTTCCCGGTTTTACGAGCAGAGGAGCATGTTCTGCAGCGCACACACACAGAGTACACAGTCTGTGGACAGAAAAGGGAGAACGGACGCATTTTGGCCTAAAAACCACCGATAAAGGTGAAGTTCAAACATGGCGAGCTAGTTAGCAAGATTTTAACAACTTCTAAATCAGTAATCCTCGCCTCCATGTTTGTTATGTTGACAACCGCTTACGTTGACGACAGTCAGCTCCACCAGAGAAATACGACTGACGTCCCTCAAAGCTTCATTTTTCATTCCCACTGTAAATAAAGTGGCCGTGAGTGCGATGTAAATCCAATTAGCTCTTTAGAAAAGTCATCAATCACGCGCCCGTAGGTCTGCTCGGTTGCCGTGGAGACCAGCGCCCGTGTCGCTGTGGTGGAACGAGGACGTGTTCCTTTCTGGTCGGGTGATTCCTGACGCTGCATCAGCGTCTTCACCGGGAGAATCGAGGTGTAAATTATTTCAACACAAGCGAACACGTCAAGATTCATAGACGCCGTTAAAAAAACAACAAAATATGACACTCAGAAGACATTTTTTTTTTTTTTTTGGAAGGGGGGTAATTTCCCCTCCAATAATTGTTGGAAGAATTGTTCAAAGATATACTGCAGAAGTATTCCAAGCCCCTTCCTGCTCCATCACAGTTAAGGATATAATGGATAATGTGTCAGGATGATATGCAAAATTATGTTTTATGTAATAATGTTGAATTTGTATTTTGAACAAAATAAATAATAATTACATACAATATAAAAAATAATATACATAATATAGAATATATATATAAAATATATATTTAATATAATCAATTAATTCCAATGAATTGTTTTAGTACAAAACATGCATCAAATTAACATTAATTTTAAATAAAAAAAATAATAAAAATCGTTTTACATAAATAAAAAAAGTGTTGAAATGTAAAATGTCAAATATTAAATAACATGGCACGTCATGTGTGTCAAAGTCATTTGTTGTCGAACCCCCAAGATGCAGAGATGGAGGCAGGCATTGGATATGAGGACATGATTTAATATAAATAATAGAACAAGAACAAAAAAAAAAAGCACGCACGTGGGCGGAATAACAAACTAAGGGAGCTAGCACTGGAAGCTAGAAAACAAAAAGGAACTTTAGCATGGAGGCTAGTGGATAGCAAACAGAAAAACTGGAAATAACTAATGGCTAACAAGAACAGCTTACCGCTATGACGACCGGGACAAAATGTAGCATGACAGGTAATAGCTGAAAAGTGAAGTGAAGTGAATTATATTTATATAGCGCTTTTTCTCTAGTGACTCAAAGCACTTTACATAGTGAAACCCAATATCTAAGTTACATTTAAACCAGTGTGGGTGGCACTGGGAGCAGGTGGGTAAAGTGTCTTGCCCAAGGACACAACGGCAGTGACTAGGATGGCGGAAGCGGGAATCGAACCTGCAACCCTCAAGTTGCTGGCACGGCCACTCTACCAACCGAGCTAAACCGACACGACAAGAGCAACATGTGGCAACGAAAAGTCCAAACGACAATACAATGATCCAGCAACTGACACAAGACAAAGCAGGTACTAATAGGAGCGGGCTGATTGGCAACAGGTGTGGCCAAGTGCCGATCATCCGCAGCTGAAGAGGAACACAGCACTCAGGGAACAAGACAGGAAGCTGACAAAATAAGAGCACTAGGCAGGAACTAAAGACGGGAGATACTAAACACAGAGGAAACAGACAAATGCAGAGGAAAAAACTAAAACATGGACAAACTGTCAGGAAATAAGCCTGACAATGTGAACTTTTACTACAAACGTATTCCTAGCCCCTTCCTGCTCCGTCACAGTTAAGGATATAACGGCAAATGTGTCAGGAAGATATGCAAATGTATGTTTTAATCATGTTGAATTTGTTATTTTGAACAAAAAAAATTGTATATAATTATATGTAGTGTATTATGATATACATGTATACAATAAAATAATTCCCGCTCAATAGTTTTAGTACAAAAATGCATCAAAGTAAAATTAAGTATAAATTAAAAAAATATATAAAAATTGTTTCACATGAAAAAAGAAGTGTAAAAATTTAGAAGCACATGTAAAATGTCAAATATTAAATAACATGGAGCGTCATGTGAACTTTTACTACTAAAGTATTCCAAGCCCCTTCCTGCTCCGTCACAGTTAAGGATATAATGGCAAATGCGTCAGGAAGATATGCAAATTTATGTTTTAATCATGTTGAATTTGTTATTTTGAACAACAAAAAATAAATATACATAATATATGTAATAATACATATAGAATTAAATTAATTTAAATATTAATTATATTGATACTGCGATGAGGTGGTGACTTGTCCGGGGTGGGCCCCGCCTTTCGCCCGAGTGCAGCTGAAATGGGCCCCAGCGACCCCATAAGGGACAAGCGGTAGAACATGGATGGATGAATGAATTATATATATATATATATATATATATATTCATATATATATTATTATTATAATATAATATAATATATAAATATATATATTCTTATAAATATATGTAATATATATATATATATATTATATATATTTATAACTATATATATTTATATATATATATTTTTTATATATAAATTTGTAATTATATTTTTTCAAATATATATATATATATACACATATATAATATATATTTAATATAATAAATTAATTCCCATTAAATAGTTTTAGTACAAAACATGCATCAAATTAACAACATTAAGTTAAAATGTAAAAAATATTTAAAAAATCGTTTCACATGAATAAAAAAGTGTAAAAATTTAGAAGCACATGTAAAATGGCAATTATTAAATAACATGGAGCGTCATGTTAACTTTTCCTACAAAAATATTACTTGCCCCTTCCTGCTCCATCACAGTAAAGGATATAACGGCAAATGCGTCAGGAAGATATGCAAATGTAGTTTTAATCATGTTGAATTTGTTATTTGAACAACTAAAAATTATACATAATATATGTAATAATACGTATAATATATCATAATATATATATGTATAATATTAAAAATTAAATCAATTTAAATATTAATTATATTTATACTGCGATGAGGTGGTGACTTGTCCGGGGTGGGCCCCGCCTTTCGCCCGAGTGCAGCTGAAATGGGCCCCAGCGACCCCATAAGGGACAAGCGGTAGAACATGGATGGATGAATGAATTATATATATATATATATATATATATATATATATATATATATATATATATATATATATATATATATATATATTCATATATATATTATTATTATAATATAATATAATATATAAATATATATATTCTTATAAATATATGTAATATATATATATACATATATATATTATATATATTTATAACTATATATATTTATATATATATTTTTTATATATAAATTTGTAATTATATTTTTTCAAATATATATATATATATATATATACATACACATATATAATATATATTTAATATAATAAATTAATTCCCATTAAATTGTTTTAGTACAAAACATGCATCAAATTAACAACATTAAGTTAAAATGTAAAAAATATTTAAAAAATCGTTTCACATGAATAAAAAAGTGTAAAAATTTAGAAGCACATGTAAAATGTCAAATATTAAATAACATGGAGCGTCATGTGAACTTTTCCTACAAAAATATTACTTGCCCCTTCCTGCTCCATCACAGTAAAGGATATAACGGCAAATGCGTCAGGAAGATATGCAAATGTAGTTTTAATCATGTTGAATTTGTTATTTGAACAACAAAAAATTATACATAATACATGTAATAATACGTATAATATATCATAATATATATATGTATAATATCAAAAATATAATTAATTTAAATATTAATTATATTTAAACTGCGATGAGGTGGCGACTTGTCCGGGGTGTGCCCCGCCTTTCGCCTGAGTGCAGCTGAGATGGGCCCCAGCGACCCCAAAAGGGACAAGCGGTAGAAATGGATGGATGGATGAATTATACTTATACTTATATATATATATATATATATATATATATTTCATTTCCATTAAATTGTTTTATTACAAAACATGCAGCAAATTAAAATTAAGTAAATTTTTAAAAAAAAGTATACAAAGTGTGAAAATTTAGAAATAACATGGCACGTCATGTGAACTTTTACTACAAACTTATTCCTAGCCCCTTCCTGCTCCATCACAGTTAAGGATATAGTGGCAAATGTGTCAGGAAGATATGCAAATTTACGTTTCAATGGTGTTGAATTTGTTATTACAAATATAAATGTTGAACAAATGAATTCCCATGAAGTGGTTTTAGTACAAAACATGCATGATATCACATTCAAAATCATAAATCACATGTATTAGCTGGAATTTGTGAAAAGACAAAGACAAGCTCCGATGCGTCCTTGTCTGCATCGACATAAACATCAGCGCCGCGACCTCCCACCGAGTTGACTACTGCCGTGCTTTTACTTTGAAGGCCTGACTTTGGCTAAGTTGCCAAGGTTGGCGATAAAAGCTCCCATTTCAGAATAGGCGGCGTGATTGAAGCCGCCACACGTGACACCTGCAGCTGCCCACGCCTCGCCTCGTCGCCCTCGCAGATTGTGGCGCTGCTCGGGCGTGAACCTTTTTATGTACCTTCAAAGACCTCACCTTTACGGGGGACTGTCAAGGGTGCGACGGGAAAGAAGGGCAAAAATATGCTCCTTTATATACAATAATAATAATAATAATAATAGATTTTATTTGTAAAAACAAAAAGCACTTTACGTTGAGCAAACAACCTCAAAGTGTAAAAAAACCCCCCAAGAAAACCCCAAATATATATATATTTTTTATAATAATAAAAAGATAATAAAAAATAAAATATAAAACTAGAAACAGCCCAATAGCTAGAACCAGCATGCATGTCTATAAAAAGACTTTTTTTTAAAAAAGATGGGTTTTTAAGCCTTTTTTTAAACCATCCACAGTCTGAGGTTCCCTCAGGTGGTCAGGGAGAGCGTTCCACAGACTGGGAGCAGCGGAGCAGAAAACCCGGTCTCCTGTAGTTTGTAGCTTTGACCGTGGAGGTTGAAGGAGGTTCGCCTGTTTGGAGCGGAGGTGTCGTGTATATTATATTTATATAGCGCTTTTCTCTAGTGACGCAAAGCGCTTTTACATAGTGAAACCAATGTGGGTGGCACTGGGAGCAGGTGGATAAAGTGTCTTGCCCAAAGACTTTTCTTTTTTAAAAGATGGGTTTTTAAGCCTTTTTTAAAAGCATCCACAGTCTGAGGTGCCCTCAGGTGGTCAGGGAGAGCATTCCACAGACCGGGAGCAGCGGAGCAGAAAGCCCAGTCTCCTGTAGTTCGTAGCTTTGTCCGTGGAGGTTGAAGGAGGTTAGCCTGTTTGGAGCGGAGGTGTCGTGTATATTGTATTTATATAGCGCTTTTCTCTAGTGACTCAAAGCGCTTTTAAATAGTGAAACCAATGTGGGTGGCACTGGGAGCAGGTGGGTAAAGTGTCTTGCCCAAAGACTTTTTTTTTAAAAAGATGGGTTTTTAAGCCTTTTTTAAAAGCATCCACAGTTTGAGGTGCCCTCAGGTGGTCAGGGAGAGCATTCCACAGACTGGGAGCAGCGGAGCAAAAAGCCCGGTCTCCTGTAATTCGTAGCTTTGTCCGTGGAGGTTGAAGGAGGTTAGCCTGTTTGGAGCGGAGGTGTCGTGTATATTATATTTATATAGCGCTTTTCTCTAGTGACTCAAAGCGCTTTTACATAGTGAAACCAATGTGGATGGCACTGGGAGCAGGTGGGTAAAGTGTCTTGCCCAAATACTTTTTTTTTTTTTAAGATGGGTTTTTAAGCCTTTTTTAAAAGCATCCACAGTCTGAGGTGCCCTCAGGTGGTCAGGGAGAGCATTCCACAGACTGGGAGCAGCGGAGCAAAAAGCCCGGTCTCCTGTAGTTCGTAGCTTTGTCCGTGGAGGTTGAAGGAGGTTCGCCTGTTTGGAGCGGAGGTGTCGTGTATATTATATTTATATAGCGCTTTTCTCTAGTGACTCAAAGCGCTTTTACATAGTGAAACCAATGTGGGTGGCACTGGGAGCAGGTGGGTAAAGTGTCTTGCCCAAAGACTTTTTTTTATTTAAAAGATGGGTTTTTAAGCCTTTTTTAAAAGCATCCACAGTCTGAGGTGCCCTCAGGTGGTCAGGGAGAGCATTCCACAGACTGGGAGCAGCGGAGCAAAAAGCCCGGTCTCCTGTAGTTCGTAGCTTTGTCCGTAGAGGTTGAAGGAGGTTAGCCTGTTTGGAGCGGAGGTGTCGTGTATATTATATTTATATAGCGCTTTTCTCTAGTGACTCAAAGCGCTTTTACATAGTGAAACCAATGTGGGTGGCACTGGGAGCAGGTGGGTAAAGTGTCTTGCCCAAAGACTTTTTTTTTTTAAAAAGATGGGTTTTTAAGCCTTTTTTAAAAGCATCCACAGTCTGAGGTTCCCTCAGGTGGTCAGGGAGAGCGTTCCACAGACTGGGAGCATCGGAGCAGAAAGCCCGGTCTCCTGTAGTTCGTAGCTTTGTCCGTGGAGGTTGAAGGAGGTTAGCCTGTTTGGAGCGGAGGTGTCGTGTATATTATATTTATATAGCGCTTTTCTCTAGTGACGCAAAGCGCTTTTACATAGTGAAACCAATGTGGGTGGCACTGGGAGCAGGTGGGTAAAGTGTCTTGCCCAAAGACTTTTTTTTTTTAAAAGATGGGTTCTTAAGCCTTTTTTAAAAGCATCCACAGTCTGAGGTGCCCTCAGGTGGTCAGGGAGAGCGTTCCACAGACCGGGAGCAGCGGAGCAGAAAGCCCGGTCTCCTGTAGTTCGTAGCTTTGTCCGTGGAGGTTGAAGGAGGTTAGCCTGTTTGGAGCGGAGGTGTCGTGTATATTATATTTATATAGCGCTTTTCTCTAGTGACTCAAAGCGCTTTTACATAGTGAAACCAATGTGGGTGGCACTGGGAGCAGGTGGGTAAAGTGTCTTGCCCAAATACTTTTTTTTTTAAAAAGATGGGTTTTTAAGCCTTTTTTAAAAGCATCCACAGTCTGAGGTGCCCTCAGGTGGTCAGGGAGAGCATTCCACAGACTGGGAGCGGCGGAGCAAAAAGCCCGGTCTCCTGTAGTTCGTAGCTTTGGCGGTGGAGGTTGAAGGAGGTTAGCCTGTTTGGAGCGGAGGTGTCGTGTATATTATATTTATATAGCGCTTTTCTCTAGTGAATCAAAGCACTTTTACATAGTGAAACCAATGTGGGTGGCACTGGGAGCAGGTGGGTAAAGTGTCTTGCCCAAATACTTTTTTTTTAAAAGATGGGTTTTTAAGCCTTTTTTAAAAGCATCCACAGTCTGAGATGCCCTCAGGTGGTCAGGGAGAGCATTCCACAGACTGGGAGCAACGGAGCAAAAAGCCCAGTCTCCTGTAGTTCGTAGCTTTGTCCGTGGAGGTTGAAGGAGGTTAGCCTGTTTGGAGCGGAGGTGTCTTGTATATTATATTTTTATATTTATATAGCGCTTTTCTCTAGTGACGCAAAGCGCTTTTACATAGTGAAACCAATGTGGGTGGCACTGGGAGCAGGTGGGTAAAGTGTCTCGCCCAAGGACACAACGGCAGCGACTAGGATGACGGAAGCGGGCGGGGATCGAACCTCGAACCCTCAAGTTGTTAGCATGGCCACTCTACCAAACCGAGCCATACCGCTATACACAGAAATATTTTGTAAAAAAAATTTTGATTTGCACACTTTAGGTGTGTCAGGTTCAATTGCTGATGACATCTATTAAACGAGACAAGAAGCAAGGAATTCAACAGAGACAGAATTCAATTTGGCTCAATGAAGAGAAAGGCGTTGACAGGTAGAGTGTCGTCCCACGCTCTGACGAAAGATTGCACGCCTCCTCTTTTATTCGGACTTTCGCTGATTAAATGGCAACATATGTTTCCAAGGGAGGGGGGGTCGTAAACAGCCATCGCCCTTATCACAAAAGAGTTCACAGAAAAGGTCGTAAAACAGTCCAAAGAAAAGGCGCCTAAGCGGAGTCAGGCCCTGCTTCCTCTCCGTTTTATAGATCTCGGGTTAAGACAAAATCTTCCTGTGGATTACAATAGAAGAAAGAAACCGACGCCTTCATGTCGCTTCCCATCCTACACAGTGGAGTTTTACAAGCCTTCTGCTTGGTAGGATCAAAGACAGCTTTTGAGCTGAACTCAATGCAATACAAAGTTTAGCGATAACTTAGATACAATTATTCTGACAAGTTGTTTCCAAACAGGGTCTGTAACAAGGCAGTAAAACGGCTGGTCGAACAAAACAGAAGTCACCGTGGAAGCCAGCTGGCTGATCAGTTAAACAGACTCAATAAGTCCACGGTCAGGTTTTGGTAACTTACTGAGGAATTTGTAAAACTGGAAAAAAAAATTAACAGGTAAAACTCATTAATGGGTTAGCATATTAGCTAATGCTAACGACGCGATAGCACAAGTAAACAATCTCGCAGACATCATACACTGGACGGTTGAGTAAGTAGGAATTGTTTTAGTTGTATTGTAAAACTCACAATTGTTGCTGGGCCGGTAGGTTGTGAGTTCGAACCCCGGCCGGGTCATACCAAAGGCTATAAAAATGGGACCCATTACCTCCCTGCTTGAAAATTAACAGCATCATGGGTTGGAATTGGGGGGTTAAATCACCAAAAGTGATTCCCGGGCGTGGGCACCGCTGCTTCACACTGCTCCCCTCACCTCCCAGGGCGTGTACAAGGGGGATGGGTCAAATGCAGAGGACAAATTTCCCCACACCAAGTGTGACAGCATCAAGTGTTGGAATTGAGGGTTAAATCCCCAAAAATTATCCCCGGGCGCGGCCACTGCTGCTCCTCACTGCTCCCTTTACCTCCCAGGGGCTGAACAAGGGGGATGGGTCGAATGTAGAGGACAAATTTCACCACACCTAGTGTGACAGCATAAAGTGTTGGAATTGGGGGTTAATTCACCAAAAATGATTCCCGGGCGTGGGCACCGCTGCTGCTCACTGCTCCCCTCACCTCCCAGGGGGTGAACAAGGGGGATGGGTCAAATGCAGAGGACAAATTTCATCACACCAAGTGTGACAGCATCAAGTGTTGGAATTGGGGGTTAATTCACCAAAAATGATTCCCGGGCGCGGGCACCGCTGCTGCTCACTGCTCCCCTCACCTCCCAGGGGGTGAACAAGGGTAATGGGTCAAATGCAGAGGACAAATTTCACCACACCAAGTGTGACAGCATCAAGGGTTGGAATTGGGGGTTAAATCACCAAAAATTATTCCTGGGCGTGGGCACGGCTGCTGCTCACTGCTCCCCTCACCTCCCAGGGGCTGAACAAGGGGGATGGGTCAAATGCAGAGGACAAATTTCATCACACCAAGTGTGACAGCATCAAGTGTTGGAATTGGGGGTTAATTCACCAAAAATGATTCCCGGGCGTGGGCACCGCTGCTGCTCACTGCTCCCCTCACATCCCAGGGGGTGAACAAGGGGGATGGGTCAAATGCAGAGGACAAATTTCCCCACACCAAGTGTGACAGCATCAAGTGTTGGAATTGGGGGTTAAATCCCCAAAGATTATCCCCGGGCGCGGCCACTGCTGCTCCTCACTGCTCCCCTCACCTCCCAGGGCGTGAACAAGGGTAATGGGTCAAATGCAGAGGACAAATTTCACCACACCAAGTGTGACAGCATCAAGTGTTGGAATTGGGGGTTAAATCACCAAAAATTATCCCCGGGCGCGGCCACCGCTGCCCCTCACTGCTCCCCTCACCTCCCAGGGGCTGAACAAGGGGGATGGGTCGAATGCAGAGGACAAATTTCACAACACCTAGTGTGACAGCATCAAGTGTTGGAATTGGGGGTTAATTCATCAAAAATGATTCCCGGGCGCGGGCACCGCTGCTGCTCACTGCTCCCCTCACCTCCCAGGGGGTGAACAAAGGGGATGGGTCAAATGCAGAGGAACATTTTCACCACACCAAGTGTGACAGCATCAAGTGTTGGAATTGGGGGTTAAATTACCAAAAATTATTCCCGGGCGCGGGCACCGCTGCTGCTCACTGCTCCCCTAACCTCCCAGGGGGTGAACAAGGGTAATGGGTCAAATGCAGATGACAAATTTCACCACACCTAGTGTGTGTGTGTGTGTGAGACAATCATGGGTAAAACTCATTAATGGGTTAGCATATTAGCTAATGCTAACGACGCGATAGCACAAGTAAACAATCCCGCAGACATCATACATTGGACGGTTGAGTAAGTAGGAATTGTTTTAGTTGTATTGTAAAACTCACAATTGTTGCTGGGCCGGTAGGTTGTGAGTTCAAACCCCGGCCGGGTCATACCAAAGGCTATAAAAATGGGACCCATTACCTCCCTGCTTGAAAATTAACAGCATCAAGTGTTGGAATTGGGGGTTAAATCACCAAAAATGATCCCCAGGTGCGGGCACCGCTGCTGCTCACTGCTCCCCTCACCTCCCAGGGGTTGAACAAGGGGGATGGGTCGGATGTAGAGGAAAATTTTCACCACACCAAGTGTGACAGCATCAAGTGTTGGAATTGGGGGTTAAATTACCAAAAATGATTCCCGGGCGCGGGCACCGCTGCTGCTCACTGCTCCCCTAACCTCCCAGGGGCTGAACAAGGGGGATGGGTCAAATGCAGAGGACAAATTTCATCACACCAAGTGTGACAGCATCAAGTGTTGGAATTGGGGGTTAAATCACCAAAAATTATCCCCGGGTGCGGGCACCGCTGCTGCTCACTGCTCCCCTCACCTCCCAGGGCGTGAACAAGGGTAATGGGTCAAATGCAGAGGACAAATTTCATCACACCAAGTGTGACAGCATCAAGTGTTGGAATTGGGGGTTAAATCACCAAAAATTATCCCCGGGCGCGGGCACTGCTGCTCCTCACTGCTCCCCTCACCTCCCAGGGCGTGAACAAGGGTAATGGGTCGAATGCAGAGGACAAATTTCACCACACCAAGTGTGACAGCATCAAGTGTTAGAATTGGGGGTTAAATCACCAAAAATGATTCCCGGGCGTGGGCACCGCTGTTGCTCACTGCTCCCCTCACCTCCCAGGGCGTGAACAAGGGTAATGGGTCAAATGCAGAGGACAAATTTCATCACACCAAGTGTGACAGCATCAAGTGTTGGAATTGGGGGTTAAATCACCCAAAATTATCCCCGGGCGCGGCCACTGCTGCTCCTCACTGCTCCCCTCACCTCCCAGGGCGTGAACAAGGGTAATGGGTCAAATGCAGAGGAAAAATTTCACCACACCAAGTGTGACAGCATCAAGTGTTGGAATTGGGGGTTAAATCACCAAAAATTATCCCCGGGCGCGGGCACTGCTGCTCCTCACTGCTCCCCTCACCTCCCAGGAGGTGAACAAGGGGGATGGGTCAAATGCAGAGGACAAATTTCACCACACCTAATATGACAGCATCAAGGGTTGGAATTGGGGGTTAAATCACCATAAATGATTTACCGGGCGCGGGCACCGCAGCTGCTCACTGCTCCCCTCACCTCCCAGGGGGTGAACAAGGGTAATGGGTCAAATGCAGATGACAAATGTCACCACACCTAGTGTGTGTGTGTGTGTGACAATCATGGGTACTTTAACTTTAACATGAGATAGGCACCAGCGACCCCAAAATGGACAAGCAGTAGAAAATTGATGGATGGATGGATTTAACCCAAAAAAATCGGGCAATAACTAAAGTGAAAGCAGCTTTTAGGTCTCGTAGAAGTAGACAAGCACCAATGATTGTCACTAGGTTTGGTTAAGTTATTCTCTGCATTTGACCCGTCCCTAGGCGGTGAGGGGAGCAGTGAGCAGCAGCGGTAGCCCCGCCCGGGAATCACTTTGGTGATTTAACCCCCAATTCCAACACTTGATGTTGTTAATTTTCAAGCATGGAGATAATGGGTTCCCTTTTTTTTTTCTATACATATATTAACTTAAGTGATTAATGAAGAATCCATGGAGTAGAACCGCGACGGACGACCAAGAAGACCGAACGGCACTTCTACTTCCGGCTCATAGCTTTGAACAGCAGGAATTCACGAGGCGGCGCCGTAGCACAATTAAATAACACGCCATTTCAGCAAAGAAAATCTATAAATCCGCTGCGCCCTTTTATAAACCACAGGCTTAAAGCGTAGGGAAAAAATAGGGATACAATTGACATAAATATGACTCTAATAGACATAAATACTCATGTAAGAGACATTGATTTGATTTAATTGACATATAGGGTGTGTATGATGGACTAAAATACTGGTAAATTACACATTAATAGTAATTTAATAAATACAAATATGAATATAATAAATATAAATAAAATGTGGATATGATATACATAAATACTGACAGGACAGACATAATTATGGATATAATAGACAAACATGAGGATATAAATAGACATAAATATGGATAGAATATACATGAATATTAATATAAAAGACATAAATATGGATGTGGTGGACAAACGGAGTGTTGACAAGAGATTAGAGAGAGGGTATTATCCTTTTCCCCGAATGATGTCTGCGTAAGGAGCAAAAAAAAAAAAATGTTCCGCATGAGTGAATGCATGAAAGTCCAGGTAAGGACGAGCAGAGCCGTCTCTTCCTGCTCCCTTCACCACACACCTTGTGTTGTGTTTCCCTCCACCGCACCTTTGTGCAACAAGACATGTCGCAAGGAATCAGGTCATGGTGACCACTGACCTCTTTTCTCTCCCGCTCAATTATTTCCACAGTCACGTTGGCCTTTAATGTCCTGGAGACGTCTTCTTCACGGTCCGTGCACAAAATGACTCGCTCTGTTTTTTTTTCATCTGAAAAAAAAAAAAAAGAGTTTTGTGTGTTTTTGTACCATCAAAATAAAAGCTTCTCAATTTATTGATAAAACAAGTTCACAAATGTTGCTTGGTTGATATGTCAGTTGACCATTTTCCCCCTTTTTGTTATTTTTCCAAATAAAAATGCACTTTAAAAATGTATTTTAAGGTGCTTTATGTAATAAAAATATTGAATTTTATGTGTTTGGATTTAACCATTCCAACAATAATTAAAACAATTTTTGTTGTTGTTTTTATTAATAAAGAAAAAAAAGTTTTCCCTTCAAAAAATACATTAATTTCATTATTTTTGTTGCTTGGTCAACAATAAATAAAATAAATAGTTCTTCACAGTCCTTGCAATAATTTTTTTGTTTTTTTTAATCTGAAAAATGACTTTTGTACCATCAAAATAAAAGCTTCTCAATTTATTAATAAAACAAGTTCACAAATGTTGCTTGGTTTATATTTCAATTGACCATTTTCCCCCTTTTTGTTATTTTTCCAAGTAAAAATGCACTTTAAAATGTATTTTAAGGTGCTTTAAGTAATAAAAATATTTAAAAATATTTAATTTTATGTGTTTGGATTTTACCATTCCAACAATAATTAAAACATTTTTTGTTGTTGTTTCTATTAATAAAGAAAAAAAAGTTTTCCCTTCAAAAAATACATTATTTTCATTATTTTTGTTGCTTGGTCAACAATAAATAAAATAAATAGTTCTTCACAGTCCTTGCAATAATATTTTTTGTTTTTTTTAATCTGAAAAATGACTTTTGTACCATCAAAATAAAAACTTCTCAATTTATTAATAAAACAAGTTCACAAATGTTGCTTGGTTTATATTTCAATTGACCATTTTCCCCCTTTTTGTTATTTTTCCAAGTAAAAATGCACTTTAAAATGTATTTTAAGGTGCTTTAAGTAATAAAAATATTTAAAAATATTTAATTTTATGTGTTTGGATTTTACCATTCCAACAATAATTAAAACATTTTTGTTGTTGTTTCTATTAATAAAGAAAAAAAAGTTTTCCTTTCAAAAAATACATTATTTTCATTATTTTTGTTGCTTGGTCAACCATAAATAAAATAAATAGTTCTTCACAGTCCTTGCAATAATATTTTTTGTTTTTTTTAATCTGAAAAATGACTTTTGTACCATCAAAATAAAAACTTCTCAATTTATTAATAAAACAAGTTCACAAATGTTGCTTGGTTTATATTTCAATTGACCATTTTCCCCCTTTTTGTTATTTTTCCAAATAAAAATGCACTTTAAAAATGTATTTTAAGGTGCTTTATGTAATAAAAATATTGAATTTTTTGTGTTTGGATTTAACCATTCCAACAATAATTAAAACAATTTTTGTTGTTGGTTTTATTAATAAAGAAAAAAAAGTTTTCCCTTCAAAAATTACATTATTTACATTATTTTTGTTGCTTGGTCAAAAATAAATAAAATAAATAATTCTTCACAGTCCTTGCAATATATATTTTTTTTTATCTGAAAAATGACTTCTGTACCATCAAAATAAAAGCTTCTCAATTTATTAATAAAACAAGTTCACAAATGTTGCTTGGTTTATATTTCAATTGACCATTTTCCCCCTTTTTTGTTATTTTTCCAAGTAAAAATGCACTTTAAAATGTATTTTAAGGTGCTTTAAGTAATAAAAATATTTAAAAATATGTAATTTTATGTGTTTGGATTTTACCATTCCAACAATAATTAAAACATTTTTTGTTGTTGTTTTTATTAATAAAGAAAAAAAAAGTTTTCCCTTCAAAAAATACATTTACATTATTTTTGCTTGGTCAAAAATAAATAAAATAAATGATTCTTCACAGTCCTTGCAATAATTTTTTTTTTTTTTTAAATCTGAAAAATGACTTCTGTACCATCAAAATAAAAGCTTCTCAATTTATTAATAAAACAAGTTCACAAATGTTGCTTGGTTGATATGTCAGTTGACCATTTTCCCCCTTTTTGTTATTTTTCCAAATAAAAATGCACTTTAAAAATGTATTTTAAGGTGCTTTATGTAATAAAAATATTTAAAAATATGTAATTTTATGTGTTTGGATTTAACCATTACAACAATAATTAAAACATTTTTTGTGGTTGTTTTTATTAATAAAGAAAAAAAAGTTTTCCCTTCAAAAATTACATTATTTACATTATTTTTGTTGCTTGGTCAAAAATAAATAAAATAAATAATTCTTCACAGTCCTTGCAATATTTTATTTTTTTTATCTGAAAAATGACTTTTGTACCATCAAAATAAAAGCTTCTCAATTTATTAATAAAACAAGTTCACAAATGTTGCTTGGTTTATATTTCAATTGACCATTTTCCCCCTTTTTGTTATTTTTCCAAGTAAAAATGCACTTTAAAATGTATTTTAAGGTGCTTTAAGTAATAAAAATATTTAAAAATATTTAATTTTATGTGTTTGGATTTTACCATTCCAACAATAATTAAAACATTTTTTGTTGTTGTTTCTATTAATAAAGAAAAAAAAGTTTTCCCTTCAAAAAATACATTATTTTCATTATTTTTGTTGCTTGGTCAACAATAAATAAAATAAATAGTTCTTCACAGTCCTTGCAATAATATTTTTTGTTTTTTTTAATCTGAAAAATGACTTTTGTACCATCAAAATAAAAACTTCTCAATTTATTAATAAAACAAGTTCACAAATGTTGCTTGGTTTATATTTCAATTGACCATTTTCCCCCTTTTTGTCATTTTTCCAAATAAAAATGCACTTTTAAAATGGATTTTAAGGTGCTTTATGTAATAAAAATGTTTAAAAATATTACATTTTTTGTGTTTAAATTTTGACCATTCCAACAATATCCATCCATCCCATCCATTTTCTACCGCTTATTCCCTTTTGGGGTCACGGGGGGCGCTGGCGCCTATCTCAGCTACAATCGGGCGGAAGGCGGGGTATACCCTGGACAAGTCGCCACCTCATCGCAGGGCCAACACAGATAGACAACATTCACACTCACATTCACACACTAGGGCCAATTTACTGTTGCCAATCAACCCATTCCAACAATAATTAAAACATTTTTTGTTGTTGTTTTTATTAATAAAGAAAACAAAGTTTTCCCTTCAAAAAGTACATTATTTTCATTATTTTTGTTGCTTGGTCAACAATAAATAAAATAAATAATTCTTCACAGTCCTTGCAATAAATGTTTTTTTTTTATTACCTAAAAAATGACTTCTGTACCATCAAAATAAAAGCTTCTCAATTTATTAATGAAACAAGTTTACAAATGTTGCTTGGTTGTTTTCCAATTGACCATTTCCCCCCTTTTTTGTTATTTTTCCAATAAAAATACAATTTAAAATGGATTTTAAGGTGCTTTATGTAATAAAAATATTTAAAGATATGTAATTTTATGTGTTTGTATTTAACCATTCCAACAATAATTAAAACATTTTTTTTTGTTGTTTTTATTAATAAAGAAAAAAAAGTTTTCCCTTCAAAAAATACATTATTTTCATTATTTTTGTTGCTTGGTCAACAATAAATAAAATAAATAGTTTTTCACAGTCCTTGCAATAAATTTTTTGTTTTTTTTTAATCTGAAAAATGACTTTTGTACCATCAAAATAAAAGCTTCTCAATTTATTAATAAAACAACTTTACAAATGTTGCTTGGTTGTTTTCCAATTGACCATTTCCCCCCTTTTTGTGATTTTTCCAAATAAAAATACACTTTAAAATGTATTTTAAGGTGCTTTATGTAATAAAAATATAACATTTTATGTATTTAGATTGAATCACAACAAAACAATAATTTAAAAAAATATATATATTTTTTGTTTTTATTATTAAAAAAATAGTTTTCCCTTCAAAAAATACATTATTTTCATTATTTTTGTTGCTTCGCCAAAAATAAATAAAATAAATAATTCTTCACAGTCCTTATACAAAATATTTTTTTTCATCTGAAAAATGACTTTTGTGTGTTTTTGTATCATCAAAATAAAAGCTCCTCAATTTATTAATAAAACAAGTTCACAAATGTTGCTTGGTTTATATGTCAATTGACCATTTTCCCTCTTTTTGTTATTTTTCCAAATAAAAATGCACTTTAAAATGTATTTTAAGGTGCTTTAAGTAATAAAAATATTTAAAAATATGTAATTTTATGTGTTTGGATTTAACCATTCCAACAATAATTAAAACATTTTTTCTTGTTGTTTTTATTAATAAAGAAAAAAAAAGTTTTCCCTTCAAAAAATACATTATTTTCATTATTTTTGTTGCTTGGTCAAAAATAGATAAAATAAATAATTCTTCACAGTCCTTGCAATAATTTTTTTTTTTTTTTTAAATCTGAAAAATTACTTCTGTACCATCAAAATAAAAGCTTCTCAATTTATTAATAAAACAAGTTTACAAATGTTGCTTGGTTGTTTTCCAATTGACCATTTCCCCCCTTTTTTGTTATTTTTCCAAATAAAAATGCACTTTAAAATGTATTTTAAGGTGCTTTATGTAATAAAAATATTTAAAAATATGTAATTTTATGTGTTTGGATTCAACCATTCCAACAATAATTAAAACATTTTTTGTTGTTGTTTTTATTAATAAAGAAAAAAAGTTTTCCCTTCAAAAAATACATTATTTACAATATTTTTGTTGCTTGGTCAAAAATAAATAAAATAAATAATTCTTCACAGTCCTTTCAATAAATGTTTTGTTTTTTTTATTATCTAAAAAATGACTTCTGTACCATCAAAATAAAAGCTTCTCAATTTATTAATAAAACAACTTTACAAAGGTTGCTTGGTTGTTTTCCAATTGACCATTTCCCCCCCCCTTTTGTTACTTTTCCAAATAAAAATACACTTTAAAATATATTTTAAGGTGCTTTATGTAATAAAAATATTACATTTTATGTGTTTGGATTGAATCACCCCAACAATAATTTAAAAAATATATATATTTTGTGTTTTTGTTAATAATAAAAAAAAAAGTTTTCCCTTCAAAAAAATACATTATTTTCATTATTTTTGTTGCTCGGCCAAAAATAAATAAAATAAATAATTCTTCACAGTCCTTGCACAAAATATTTTTTTTCATCTGAAAAATGACTTTTGTGTGTTTTTGTACCATCAAAATAAAAGCTTCTCAATTTATTAATAAAACAAGTTCACAAATGTTGCTTGGTTTATATTTCAATTGACCATTTTCCCCCTTTTTGTTATTTTTCCAAATAAAAATGCACTTTAAAATGTATTTTAAAGTGCTATATGTAATAAAAATATTTAAAAATATGTAATTTTATGTGTTTGGATTTTACCATTCCAACAATAATTAAAACATTTTTTGTTGTTGTTTTTATTAATAAAGAAAAAAAAGTTTTCCCTTCAAAAAATACATTATTTTCATTATTTTTGTTGCTTGGTCAAAAATAAATAAAATAAATAGTTTTTCACAGTCCTTGCAATAAATTTTTTGTTTTTTTTTAATCTGAAAAATGACTTTTGTACCATCAAAATAAAAGCTTCTCAATTTATTAATAAAACAACTTTACAAATGTTGCTTGGTTGTTTTCCAATTGACCATTTCCCCCCTTTTTGTTATTTTTCCAAATAAAAATGCACTTTAAAATGTATTTTAAAGTGCTATATGTAATAAAAATATTTAAAAATATGTAATTTTATGTGTTTGGATTTAACCATTCCAACAATAATTAAAACATTTTTTGTTGTTGTTTTTATTAATAAAGAAAAAAAAGTTTTCCCTTCAAAAAATACATTATTTTCATTATTTTTGTTGCTTGGTCAAAAATAAATAAAATAAATAGTTTTTCACAGTCCTTGCAATAAATTTTTTGTTTTTTTTAAATCTGAAAAATGACTTTTGTACCATCAAAATAAAAGCTTCTCAATTTATTAATAAAACAACTTTACAAATGTTGCTTGGTTGTTTTCCAATTGACCATTTCCCCCCTTTTTGTTATTTTTCCAAATAAAAATACACTTTAAAATGTATTTTAAGGTGCTTTATGTAATAAAAATATAAAATTTTATGTATTTAGATTGAATCACAACAAAACAATAATTTAAAAAAAAAAAATATATTTTTTGTTTTTATTAATAAAAAAATAGTTTTCCCTTCAAAAAATACATTATTTTCATTATTTTTGTTGCTTTGCCAAAAATAAATAAAATAAATAATTCTTCACAGTCCTTATACAAAATATTTTTTTTCATCTGAAAAATGACTTTTGTGTGTTTTTGTATCATCAAAATAAAAGCTTCTCAATTTATTAATAAAACAAGTTCACAAATGTTGCTTGGTTTATATGTCAATTGACCATTTTCCCTCTTTTTGTTATTTTTCCAAATAAAAATGCACTTTAAAATGTATTTTAAGGTGCTTTAAGTAATAAAAATATTTAAAAATATTTAATTTTATGTGTTTGGATTTAACCATTCCAACAATAATTAAAACATTTTTTGTTGTTGTTTTTATTAATAAAGAAAAAAAAGTTTTCCCTTCAAAAAACATATTATTTTCATTATTTTTGTTGCTTGGTCAACAATAAATAAAATAAATAATTCTTCACGGTCCTTGCATTAAACGTTTTTGTTTTTTTTATCTGAAAAATTACTTCTGTACCATCAAAATAAAAGTTTCTCAATTTATTAATAAAACAAGTTTACAAATGTTGCTTGGGTGTTTTCCAATTGACCATTTTTCCCTCCTTTTTGTTATTTTTCCGAATAAAAATACACTTTAAAATGTATTTTAAGGTGCTTTATGTAATAAAAATATTACATTTTATGTGTTTAGATTGAATCACCCCAACAATAATTAAAAATATACATATATTTTGTGTTTTTATTAATAAATAAAAAAATAGTTTTCCCTACAAAAAATATATATTATTTTCATTATTTTTGTTGCTTGGCCAAAAATAAATAAAATAAATAATTGTTCACAGTGCTTGCACAAAATATTTTTTTTCATCTGAAAAATGACTTTTGTGTGTTTTTGTACCATCAAAATAAAAGCTTCTCAATTTATTAATAAAACAAGTTCACAAATGTTGCTTGGTTTATATTTCAATTGACCATTTTTTCCCCATTTTTGATATTTTTCCAATAAAAATGCACTTCAACATTTATTTTAAGCTGTTTTATATAACAATAATATTTTAAAATATTTAATTGTATGTGTTTGGATTTAATCATCCCAACAATAATTTATATATTTTTTTGTTTTTATTAATTGAAATTAAAAAAATGTTTCCCTTAAAAAACAACATTATTTTCATTATTTTTGTTGTTTGGCCAAAAATAAATAAAATAATAAATAATTCTTCACAGTCCTTGCACAATTTTTTTTTTCATCTAAAAAATGACTTTTGTGTGTATTTGCACCATTAAAATAAAAGCTTCTCAATTTACAAATAAAACAAGTTCACACATGTTGCTTGTTGGTTTTTCAACTGAACATTTTTTCCCCTTTTTGTTATTTTTCCATATAAAAATACACTTTGAAATGTATTATAAGGTTCTTTATGCAATAAAAATATTTAATTTTATGTGTTTAGATATAATCACCCCAATAATAAAAAAAAATATATTTTGTGTTTTTATTAAGAAAAAAGTGTTTGTTTTCCCTTCAAAAACTACATTATTTTTGTTGTTTGGCCAAAAATAAGTAAAATAATAAATAATTCTTCGCAGTCCTTGCACAATTTTTTTTTTTCATCTAAAAAATCACTATTGTGTGTTTTTGTACCATCAAAATAAAAGCTTCTCAATTTATAAATAAAACAAGTTCACAAATGTTGCTTGGTGGTTTTTCAATTGACCATTTTGTTCTCCTTTTTGTTATTTTTCCAATAAAAATACACTTTAAAATTTATTTGTAGGTTTTTTTGTGTAATACAAATATTTTCAAAATATAATTTTATGTTTTTAGATTTAATCACCCAACAATTAAAAAAAAATAAAAAAAATTTTTTTTGTTTTTATTAAGAGAAAAAAAACTGTGTTTTCCCTCAAAAAATACATTATTTTCATTATTTTTGTTACTTGGCCAAAAATAATAAAACTGCTATCAACAAGGTGTATAAAAATAATTTAAAACATTATTCCCATGACAAAACAAAATTATCATGGATATGTTTTTTTTTGTTTTTAGTCCAAAATAATTTACATTTTATATCAATAAGTTATATAATAAAAACTAAATGTTTTTATTTTATTTTTTTTAATAATTCCCATGACAAAAATAAATTATCTTATATATGTTTATTTTTGTTTTAGCCGAAAATAATATACATTTTATACCAATAACTTATTTCATGAAAACTAAATATTTCTATTTTTTTGCTTTTGTTTAAAAATAATTCCCATAACAAAACTGAATCATCATAGATATCCTTATTGTCGTTTTTAGCAAAACATAATATTCAATTTATACCAATAAGTTATGTCATATGAACAAAATGTTAATTTTTTTTCTTTATTTAAAAATGTATTCCCGTGACCAATCTAAAATATAATAGATAATAGATTTTTGTTTGGAGCCAAAAATAATATACAATTTATATCAATAAGTAATACCATAAAAAACAAATATTTTTTTATTTTTTTTGCCTTCCCATGACAAAACTAAATGATCATAGATATGTTTATTTTTGTTTTAACCATAAATAATATACATTTTTATATCTATAAGTTATATCAAAAAACAAAATGATTATTTTTTTTGCTTTAAAAAAAATATTCCCATGACAAAACTAAATTATAATATATGTTTATTTTTTTTTTCAGCAAAAATAAAATACATTTTATATCAATAAATTATATCATCAAAACAAAATATATATATATATATATATTTTTTTGCTTTTAAAAAAATATTCCCATGACAAAACTAAATGATCATGTAGATGTTTATTTTTGTTTTTAGCAAAATTAAAATACATTTCATATCAATAAGTTAAATCATAAAAACAAAATGTTTAATTATTTTTTTGCCTTAAAAAAATATTCCCATGACAATAAAATAAAATATATTTTATATCAATAAGTTATATCATAAAAACAAAATTTTTATAAATTTTTTTTTGCTTTTTAAAAAAAATATTCCAATGACAAAACTAAATGATCACGTATATGTTTATTTTTGTTTTTAACAAAAATAAAATACTTTTTAAATCAATAAGTTATACCATAAAAACAAAATGTTTATGACATTTTTTTTTGCTTTTTAAAAAAAATATTCGAATGACAAAACTAAATGGTCATGTATATGTTTATTTTTGTTTTTAACAAAAATAAAATACTTTTTATATCAATAAGTTGTATCATAAAAACGACATTTTTATTTTTTTTGCTTAAAAAAATATTCCCATGACAAAACTAAATCATCATATATATGTTTATTTTTGTTTTTAGCAAAAATAAAATATATTTCATATCAATAAGTTATATCATAAAAACTAAAAGTTATAGTTTTTTTTTGCTTAAAAAAAAAAAGAATTCCGTAATACAACTCAATTATCATAAATATGTTTATTTTTGTATTTAGCAAAATATAATATACATTTTTGTATCAATAAGTTGTATCATAAAAACTAAATGTTGTTTTTTTCGCTTTAAAAAATAAATATTCTAATGACAAAACTAAACTATCATATTTTCTTTGTTTTGTTTTTAGCCCAAAAAAGAATGTGAATTTTATATTAATAA
>NC_084616.1:13018280-13043280 GCF_033978795.1 Nerophis ophidion
TAAACATACATATATACTGTACATACAGTGTGTACAACTGTACATATAAACATACATATATACTGTACAGTGTGTACAAATGTACATAAAAACTGTACATACAGTGTGTACAAATGTACATATAAACATACATATATACTGTACATACAGTGTGTACAAATGTACATATAAACATACATATATACTGTACATACAGTGTGTACAAATGTACACATAAACATACATATATACTGCACATACAGTGTGTACAAATGTACATATAAACACACATGTACTGTACATAGTGTGTGTGTGTGTGTCTGTGTGTGTGTGTGTGTGTGTGTGGGGTGCTGGAGCCTATCTCAGCTGCATTCGGGCGGAAGGTGGGGTGCACCCTGGACAAGTCGCCACCTCATCCCAGGGCCAACACAGTGTGAAGAAAACATATTTAAAACAAATTAACAGTTAGTTTTACACCATTTTTTTCAATTTAAATATGTGTAGCAAAGCCTATATGTTTAATAAGTTGTAGGTGCAATAAAGTCATATTTATAAGGTATTGATGAGTAACATAGCAGATAAATATGTCTTTTATGGGAGTCAAGTGGCGAAAAGTGTTCAAAATGTGAAGAAAAAATATTTAAAACAAGTTTTACACAATTAGTTTTAAACCTCTTTTTTTAAAAAGATGTGTAGCGAAGCCTATATGTTTACTAAGTGCAATAGGCTCATATTTATAAGGTATTGATGAGTAATATAGCAAATAAATATGTCTTTTATGGGAGTCAAGTGGCGAAAAGTGTTCATAATGTGAAGCAAATATATTTTAAACAAGTTTTTACACAGTTAGTCGTTTTTTTAAGATGTGTAGCAAAGCCTATATGTTTACTAAGTCTAGGATGCAATAAAGTCATATTTATAAGGTGTTGATGAGTAATATAGCAGATAAATGTCTTTTATGGGAGTCAAGTGGCGAAAAGTATTCAAAGTGTGAAGAAAAACATTTAAAACAAGTTTTACACAATTAGTTTAAAACATTTTTCAAAGATGTGTAGCGAAGCCTTTATGTTTACTAAGTTGTGGGTGCAATAGGCTCATATTTATAAGGTATTTATGAGTAATATAGCAGATAAATATGTCTTTTATGGGAGTCAAGTGGCGAAAAGTGTTCAAAGTGTGAAGAAAAACATATTTAAAAGTTTTACACAGTTAGTTTAAAAAAAATTTCAAAGATGTGTAGCAAAGCCTATATGTTTACTAAGTGCAGTAAGCTCATATTTATAAGATATTTATGATTAATATAGCAGATAAATATGTCTTTTATGGGAGTCAAGTGGCGAAAAGTTTTCAAAATGTGAAGAAAAACATTTAAAACAAGTTTTACACAATTAGTTTAAAACATTTTTCAAAGATGTGTAGCGAAGCCTATATGTTTACTAAGTGCAATAAGCTCATATTTATAAGATATTTATGATTAATATACCAGATAAATATTTCTTTTATGGGAGTCAAGTGGCGAAAAGTGTTTAAAGTGTGAAGAAAAACATTTAAAACAAGTTTTACACAATTAGTTTAACATTTTTTTCAAAGATGTGTAGCAAAGCCTATATGTTTACTAAGTGCAATAAGCTCATATTTATAAGATATTTATGATTAATATACCAGATAAATATGTCTTTTATGGGAGTCAAGTGGCGAAAAGTTTTCAAAATGTGAAGAAAAACATTTAAAACAAGTTTTACACAATTAGTTTAAAACATTTTTCAAAGATGTGTAGCGAAGCCTATATGTTTACTAAGTGCAATAAGCTCATATTTATAAGATATTTATGATTAATATACCAGATAAATATTTCTTTTATGGGAGTCAAGGGGCGAAAAGTGTTAAAAGTGTGAAGAAAAACATTTAAAACAAGTTTTACACAATTAGTTTAACATTTTTTTCAAAGATGTGTAGCGAAGCCTATATGTTTACTAAGTGCAATAAGCTCATATTTATAAGATATTTATGATTAATTTACCGGATAAATATTTCTTTTATGGGAGTCAAGTGGCGAAAAGTGTTCAAAGTGTGAAGAAAAACATTTAAAACAAGTTTTACACAGTTAGTTTAAAACATTTTTCAAAGATGTGTAGCGAAGCCTTTATGTTTACTAAGTTGTGGGAGTAATAAGCTCATATTTATAAGATATTTATGATTAATATACCAGATAAATATGTCTTTTATGGAAGTCAAATTGCGAAAAGTGTTCAAAATCCATCCATCCATCCATTTTCTACCGCTTATTCCCTTTGGAGTCCCGGGGGGCGCTACAATCGGGTGGAAGGCGAGGTACAGCCTGGACAAGTCGCCACCTCATTGTAGTGTTCAAAATGTGAAGAAATAAATATTTTAAACAAGTTTTACAGTTAGTTTTAAACCTTTTTTTTTTTTTTTTAAGATGTGTAGCGAAGCCTATATGTTTACTAAGTTGTGGGTGCAATAAGCTCATATTTATAAGGCATTTATGATTAATATACCAGATAAATATTTATTTTATGGGAGTCAAGTTTTACAGTTAGTGTTAAACCTTATGTTTTTTTTAAGATGTGTAGCGAAGCCTATATGTTTACTAAGTTGTGGGTGCAATAGACTCATAATTTAATAGGTATTGATGAGTAATATACAAGATGAATATGTCGCTTATGGGAGTCAAGTGGCGAAAAGTGTTCAAAATGTGAAGAAAAACTATTTTAAACAACTTTTACACTTAGTTTTAAACATTTTTTTTAAAAAAGATGTGTAGCAAAGCCTATAAGTTTACTAAGTTGTGGGTGCAATAGGCTCATATTTATAAGGTATTTATGATTAATATACAACATAAATATGTCTTTTATGGGAGTCAAGTTTTACAGTTAGTTTTAAACCTTATGTTTTTTTTTAAGATGTGTAGCGAAGCCTATATGTTTACTAAGTGCAATAAGCTCAAATTTATAAGATATTTATGATGAATATACCAGATAAATATGTCTTTTATGGGAGTCAAGTTTTACAGTTAATGTTAAACCTTTTGTTTTGTTTTTTAAGATGTGTAGCAAAGCCTATATGTTTACTAAGTTGTGGGTGCAATAGGCTCATATTTATAAGGTGTTTATGATTAATATACCAGATGAATATGTCTTTTATGGGAGTCAAGTTTACAGTTAGTTTTAAACCTTTTTGTTTTTTTAAGATGTGTAGCGAAGCCTATATGTTTACTAAGTTGTAGGTGCAATAGGCTCATATTTATAAGGTGTTGATGATTAATATACAACGTAAATATGTCTTATGGGAGTCAAGTTTTACAGTTAATGTTAAACCTTTTGTTTTGTTTTTTAAGATGTGTAGCGAAGCCTATATGTTTACTAAGTTGTGGGTGCAATAGACTCATATTTATAAGGTATTTATGATTAATATATCAGATGAATATATCTTTTATGAGAGTCAAGTTTACAGTTAGTTTTAAACCTTTTTATCTTTTTTAAGATGCGTAGCGAAGCCTATATGTTTACTACGATTTTGGTGCAATAAGCTCATATTTATAAGATATTTATGATTAATATACCAGATAAATATGTCTTTTATGGGAGTCAAGTTTTACAATTAGTTTTAAACTTTTTTTTTTTTTAAAGATATGCAGCGAAGCCTATATGTTTACTAAGTGCAATAAGCTCATATTTATAAGGTGTTTATGATTAATATAGCAGATAAATATGTATTTTATGGGAGTCAAGTGGCGAAAAGTGTTCAAAATGTGAAGAAAAACTATTTTAAACAACTTTTACACTTAGTTTTAAACCTTTTTTAAAAAAAAGATGTGTAGAGAAGCCTATATGTTTACTAAGTGCAAGAGGCTCATTTTTTATAAGGTATTTATGATTAATATAAAATCTCCCGGGGCAACCATTCTTCCGAATTTCTCCCGATTTCCACCCGGACAACAATATTGGGGGCGTGCCTCGAAGACACTGCCTTTAGCGTCCTCTACAGCCTGTCGTCACGTCCGCTTTTCCGCCATACAAACAGCGTGCCGGCCCAGTCACATAATACATGCGGCTTTAACACACACACAAGTGAATGCAAGGCATACTTGATCAACAGCCATAAGGGTCACACTGAGGGTGGCCGTATAAACAACTTTAACACTTTCACAAATATGCGCCACACCAAACAAGAATGACGAACACATTTCGGGAGAACATCCGCGCCGTAGCACGACATAAACACAACAGAAGTGAAGTGAATTATATTTATATAGCGCTTTTCTCAAGTGACTCAAAGCGCTTTACATAGTGAAACCCAATATCTAAGTTACATTTAAACCAGTGTGGGTGGCACTGGGAGCAGGTGGGTAAAGTGTCTTGCCCAAGGACACAACGGCAGTGACTAGCATGGCTGAAGCGGGAATCGAACCTGCAACCCTCAAGTTGCTGGCACGGCCGCTCTACCAACCGAGCTATACCGCCCTGTGATGTGACAGGTGGTGACAGTACACCTACTTTGAGACAAGAGCTGTCGTAATGCATGCTTGCTTATGCTTTAAAGTCATATCCAACAATTGCGACGACTTTTTACTGTCAACCGAGTTTCTTTTTTTAACGATTTCTGCTGGTGATGTGCCTTCGGATTTTGTCAACGCAAAAAATGTGCCTTGGCTCAAAAATGGTTGAAAAACACTATTACATAACGTGCCAACTTCACTGGTTTTGGGTCTTGTACCAAATTGCCCCCCGCATACTTTCATTTTTCCGAAAAAAAAAAAAAAAAGCCTTGAGCTCCCTGCTCTAAAGTGAAAGCCTTGAAGGAGGGCAAAGGTCATTGAAAGTGCTGCACTTTCAGAAGCAGTATTTCTTCTGCACAACAGAAGAAATACCCAGGACCCCTTGCAGCACTAACTCTTCCAGGACGCTACAATATACATCCCCGCTACCACCAAACCCCGCCCTCCCCAATTTTTATTTAAATTTGATTTGATATGCTATTAATATTTTTGAATCATTATTATTATAATTTGAAACTGGTTTGTGCATGTGACTATAAAGTTATATAAGCCTTGCTTGTTTAATATTTAACGCAAAACTTGTTTGAGTCCCCAATAAAAGGTTCATTTGTTCAACCTTGGCCCGCGGCTTTGTTCAGTTTTTAAATTTGAGTTTGACACCCCTGGTCTAAAGAGTGGACTTCCACACTAAAGCAGCAAGGCAGAAGGACGAGATGAAGCGTGTGTGTGTGTGCGTGTGTGTGTGTGTGTGTGTGTGTGTGTGTGTGTGTGTGTGTGTGTGTGTGTGTCCTCGGCTGAGCTCACTCCCGAGCGGAGCTGCAGCTGGGAGCAGCATGAGTGAGGATCGTGCGGACAATGAGCTGATGTGTCACACGGCCCTGACCCTCATCCTGGACCTCTGCCTGCACAACAGCACGCTGCTGGACCAGGACACCTGTCGGGACTTCCTCTTCCTGCTGCCGCACGGACACACGCCGCCAGGTAGGGAGCGGCGCCGCCACGGTTATGGTGATGATGCAACTTTTTCAAGCCTTTTGGCACGTCTTGCCAAAAATATTCTTCATTTTCCAAAAGCCCCGCGTTTATTTTTGGTCACGTCGACACCCTGCTAATATCACTTTTTTTATTTTTAAAAAAAAATTGTTATATTTGTGTAAATATTGGAGTGCAACACGTCGTCTGCTAATTTAAATGTAGTCGACTACAGAAATAGTCTGTTCCAGGGTCAAACTGTGGCCACCATAATTGCTTTATTAAGGTTAAAGGTAATGTTTACATTTATATTTGAACATTTTTAACAGTCACACAAGTGTAAAAAGAAGTTAACCAGTGTTGATACTGTTGTGAATATAAATAGTCTGTTCCAGGGTCAAACTGTGGCCTCCATAAATGCTTTATTAACACTATTAGTGATGTTTACATTTAAAATGTAACATTCTTAACCGTCACGCAAGTGTAAAAAGAAGTTAAACAATGTTGATAATGATGTGAATTTAAATAGTCTGTTCCAGGGTCAAACTGTGGCCACCATAACTGCTTTATTAAGGTTAAAGGTAATGTTTACATTTATATTTGAACATTTTTAACTGTCACACAAGTGTAAAAAGAAGTTAAACACTGTTGATAATAATGTGAATATAAATAGTCTGTTCCAGGGTCAAACTCTCCACTATAATTTTTTTAATTTCCACTAATAGTAATGTTTACATTTATATTTGAACATTCACAACTGCTACACAAGTGTAAAAAGAAGTTAACCAGTGTTGATACTGATGTGAATATAAATAGTCTGTTCCAGGGTCAAACTCTCCACTATAATTTTTTTAATTTCCACTAATAGTAATGTTTACATTTATGTTACAACGTTCGGAATTGATGCACAAGTGTAAAAAGAAGTTAACCAGTGTTGATGATAGTGTGAATATAAATAGTCTGTTCCAGGGTCAAACTGTGGCCACCATAACTGCTTTTTTAACACTATTAGTGAGGTTTAAATTTACATTTTAACATGCTTTACTGTCACACAAGTGTAAAAAGAAGTTAAACACTGTTGATAATAACGTGAATATAAATAGTCTGTTCCAGGGTCAAACTGTGGCCACTATAACTGCTTTATTAAGGTTGAAGGTATTGTTTACATTTATATTTCAACATTTTTAACTGCTACACAAGTGTAAAAAGAAGTTAAACATTGTTGATAATAATGTGAATATAAATAGTCTGTTCCAGGGTCAAACTGTGGCCACAATAAATGCTTGATTAAGTCTAAAGCTGATTCACATTACAACTAAAGGACAAGCAGTAGAAAAATGGATAGATGGATGGACATTCTTAATCGTCACACAAGTGTAAAAAGAAGTTAATCACTGCTGATAATAATGTGAATATAAATAGTCTGTTCCAGGGTCAAACTGTGGCCACCATAAATGTTTTTTTCAAGGTTAAAGGTAATGTTTACATTTAGATTTTAACGTTTTTAACTGCTACACAAGTGTAAAAAGAAGTCAACCAGTGTTGATACTGATGTGAATATAAATAGTCTGTTCCAGGGTCAAACTCTCCACTATAATTTTTTTTATTACCACTAATAGTAATGTTTACATTTATGTTACAACGTTCGGAACTGATGCACAAGTGTAAAAAGAAGTTAACCAGTGTTGATGATAATATGAATATAAATAGTCTGTTCCAGGGTCAAACTGTGGCCACAATAAATGTTTCTCTTAAGGCTACAGGTAATGTTTACATTTACATTTTTAACTGTAACACAAGTGCAAAAAGAAGTTAAACACTGTTGATAATAATGTGAATATGAATAGTCTGTTCCAGGGTGAAACTATGGCCACCTTAAATGTTTTTTTTTAAAGGTCAAAGGTAATGTTTACATTTAGATTTGAACATTTTTAATTGTCACACAAGTGTAAAAAGAAGTTAATCACTGCTGATAATAATGTGAATATAAATAGTCTGTTCCAGGGTCAAACTGTGGCCACCATAAATGCTTTATTAGGTCTAAAGGGGTGATTCACATTACAACTAAAGGACAAGCAGTAGAAAAATGGATAGATGGATGGACATTCTTAGCTGTCACACAAGTGTAAAAAGAAGTTAATCACTGCTGATAATAATGTGAATACAAATAGTCTGTTCCAGGGTCAAACTGTGGCCACCATAAATGTTTTTTTTAAGGCTAAAGGTAATGTTTACATTCTTAACTGCTGCAATGAGGTGGCGACTTGTCCAGGGTATACGCTGCCTTCCGCCCGATTGTAGCTAAGATATGCACCAGCGCCCCCCGCCACCCCAAAGGGAATAAGTGGTAGAAAATGGATTGATGGATGGGCATCGTTGACTGTCACACAAGTGTAAAAAGAAGTTAACCAGTGCTGATAATAATGTGAATATAAATAGTCTGTTCCAGGGTCAAACTGTGGCCACCATAAATGTTTTTTTTTAGGTTAAAGGTAATGTTTACATTTAGATTTTAACGTTTTTAACTGTCACACAAGTGTAAAAAGAAGTGCTGACAAACAGTCTGTTCCAGGGTCAAACTGTGGCCACCATTAATACTCGATTAAGTCTTGATTTTGTACATGCATTCATTTGAATTGGTCCTCGTTGAGCCGCTTCAGGAGAGAAGTCGTCTTTGCCATGGAATGTCTTTTGTTGTGCCCTACAAAGTGTTTATACTGTAAGTGTTGCCACCTGCATCTTAGTTGCGGTTTTCGTTGCCAAATTGGTTGGTCTAAAAACCGCTAATGCTAATTGGTAGCATGTGTATTGCAAATCCCATTTTAATTAGCATCAAGCTAGTGCATTTATTTCAGTACATTTTTTTTTAATGTTTGAACGTCTCTGAAGTGGAGACAAGCTGCTAAGCTAGCAAGATGACATGTTTACCTTGTATCAGACATTTTAGCTGCGGGCCGATACAACCTGATGCTTGTTTTGCCGATATCGGACCAATATCCAATATCATTAAGCTTTTATTTGAAGTATAAATGCTCGATGCTAACTCACTTGACGCTGGAGCCGTAATGATTTAAATGTTGATATTTAGGTATCGCGGTAGTAGTATAGTATCGTGGTACTAATGAATCAAAAACGCTACTTGGTATCGGATCGATATCTACATTTGTGGTCTCATCCCAAACTAATTTAAAGTATCAAAGAAGAGAAGAATAAGTGATTATTACATTTGAACAGAAGTGTAGATAGAACATGTTGAAACAGAAAATAAGCAGATATTAACAGTAAATGAAAATTTTTTACAGTTTGTCCTTTGTTTAGGAGCCTTTGTTTGTTTACTTTCTACTATAAGACAAGTTGTGTAGAATGTTCACTATTTGATTTAAGGACTAAAGTGCAATAATAAACATATGTTTTTTGTTGAAACTAAGTCAATAATGCATTTTTTTTGTGGCCCCTTTATATAGAAAAGTATCGAAAAGTATCAAAATATTGGTATCGGCACAACATTAAGATGGATTGTTGTTATTTTATGTAAGTTTCACTTTCTTCTTTTTAAAGGTTTGCAAAATTGACTTAAGTATAGCAGAAAGTGCTATCAGGTTAACATGCAGGCTGTTTGTATGAGTGAGTCCATAGGATGAAAGCGTACTAATAATAATATAATATTATATAATATAATAAATTAATAATATCAAATACATAGTAATAATATATATAACAATAATAATGTAATAAAATAATTTAATATAAAATAATAATATAATATAATGTAATAAAAATAATACAAAATATATGATATCATATAATAATATAATATAATAATACTAATATAATACAATAAAAATAAAATAATATAATACAATGATATACAATATATAATATAATATAAATACTAATATCAAATATATAATACAATATAAAATGATACAAAATAATATAATAATAATATAAAATATATAATACAATAATAATAATATAAAACAATAATATATAAAATAATATGAAATATATAATATAATCCAATGAAACAAATATAATAATACTACTTATCATAATACAAAAATATAAAATAATAATATATTATAATGTAATAAAATAATAGCAACAATACTAATATAATATAATAATATAATACAATAATATAAAACATGGAATAATATAATAAAATAATATAATATAGTATAATAAAATAATAATATAAAATATATAATAATATAATAATAATAACACAATATAATACAATATAATAAAAATAATAATGTACGATAACAATAATATAATGTAATAAAGTAATAATATAGAATATGTAATAAAACAATATACAATATAATATAAAATAATATTATACAAGATAATAATATAAAATATATAATATAATAAATAATAATATAAAATATATAATAATACAATACTATAACATACTATAATAAAATAATATAATGTAATATAATAATAAAAATTCAAAATAACAATATAAAATATAATGTAATAAAATAACAATATACAATATATAATACAATAAAATATATAATAAAAATATTAAAATAATTATAATAATAGTAATAATAAATATAATATAAAATAAAACAATAATATAATATGATATAATAAAAAGAGTGTTAATTGAATAATGGCATGTAGTATGTGTGTGTGAGACATTGGACAGACAAACGTCTCTTAGCTTCGGCTTTTCTCGCTTCATTCGCTGGCGCACGCTCGCCTTGCCTCGCCGTTCCTGGACGACTCGGCCGTCACCTCGCATTACTGTCGCCGTACGTCTGTGTGCCTCGGGGCATCCACTGCTCCACCCCGCCAAAGTCTCTCTGTCTCTGTTGTCAAGAGTTTACACCTTTTGTGGGCGCCCGGGACCAGATGTAAACGGTGAATGGGTTATAGCACTTTTCTACCTTCAAGGTACTTAAAGCGCTTTGACACTACTTCCACATTCACACACTGATGGAGGGAGCTGCCATGCAAGGCGCTAACCAGCACCCATCAGGAGCAAGGGTGAAGTGTCTTTGCTCAAGGACACAACGGATGAAACAAGGTTGTTGGAAGGTGGGGATCGAACCAGGAACCTTCAAATTGCTGGCGCGGTTGGGAGAGTGGTCGCGCCAGCAACCTGAGGGTTCCTGGTTCGATCTCCATGCCGTCCATAGGTATGCAACACTAGCATAGCTATGTGAGCTACATGCTAACATTACATTTTTACATTATGCTGTTATAAACACTAGCACAGTGAAAAAGCCACGTGCCAATATTAACTTTTGACACCATGCAAAATTTGCAAGCAACACTAGCATAGCTATGTGAGCTACATGCAAACATTACATTTTTACATTATGCTACGTTATAAACCCTAGCATAGTGAAAGAGCTACGTGCCAATATTACCTTTTAACATCATGCAAAATTAGCAAGCAACACTAGCATAGCTATGTGAGCTACATGCTAACATTACATTTTTACATTTTGCTAGGTTATTAACACTAGTTTAGTAAATGAGCTACGTGCTAATATTAACTTTTAACATCATGCAAAGTTAGTTAGCAACACTAGCATAGCTATGTGAGCTAGATGCTAACATTACATTTTTACATTATGCTAGGTTATTGACACTTGAATAGTAAATGAGTGGTGTGTTAATATGAATTTTTAACAAATTGCAAAGTTAGCAACACTATCATAGCGTTGTAAGCTAAATGCTAACATCACATTTTTACATAATACTAGGTTATTAACATTGGCATAGTAAATGAGCTATGTCCTAATATTAATTTTTAAAATTATAAAAGTTTGCAAAACTATGTGAGCTAGATGCTAACATTAACATTTTTACATCATGCTAGGTTATCAACACTAGCATATTAAAAGAGCTAAGTGGTAATATTAATTTTAACATCATGCAAAGTTAGCAAGACTAGCATAGCTATGTGAGCTAGAAGCTAACATTACAATTTTACATCATGTTAGGTTATCAACACTAGCATAGTAAATGAGCTACATGCTAATATTAACTTTTAACATGAAAACGGAGATGTCTCCTCAGTTCCAAAACGTTTACTGCGTGTTGTTAAAAGGAAAGGCCATGTAACACAGTGGTAAAAATGCCCAATGTGCCAAAATTTTTGCAACATGTTGTTACCATTAAATTCTAAGTTGTTGATTATTTGCAAAAAAAAAAAAAAAAAAAAAAAAAAGTTAAATATCTGGTATATTTTATATAAATTGAAAAGGATTAGCAAATACTTGTATTCCGTTTGTATTTACCGTTTACACAATGTGCAAACTTTACTGGTTTTGAGAGAGCCTTTTAATGACAGTTTGCTTCTTCGGGCTTGGCAAACGCTCGTCATGCCCTCGTCTGCTGAAGGCTCACATGGTTCTGAAGCTGCCGATTAGTCGGGTGGGCGCAGGCGCCTGAAGCTCTGATGTCAGAGCTCATTTGTTTGACGAGGGACCCTCTGGAGCTTCGTGTTCTTCTTCTTCTTGACACATCCTGCTTACGTCCTGTACCGTAACCGCTAGTCCTCATTGGAACTTCTTCTTGCCAAATAATCTGCCAGTGTTTCTCCCTCATCTAAAATCGGACTTTTTATCTCAGTTTTTGTAATAAATGGAATGTTAGCATGTAGCTAACATAGCTGTGCTACTGTTGCTAACCTAAAATAATGTTGAAATTTAACGTTAGCATGTAACTCACATGACTATGATAGTGTTGCCATGTAAAAATGTAACGTTAGCATGTAGCTCACATGGTTATGATAGTGTTGCCATGTTAAAATGTAACGTCAGCATGTAGCTCACATGACTATGATAGTGTTGCTAACTGAGAAGAATGTTAAAATGTAACATTAGCATAAAGCTCACATGACTATGCTACTGTTGTTAACCTAGAATAATGTTAAAATGTAACATTAGCATGTAGCTCACATGACTATGATAGTGTTGCTAACCTAGAGGAATGTTAAAATTTAACATTAGCATGTTGCTCACATGACTATGATAATGTTGCCAACCTAGAAGAATGTTAAAATATAACATCAGCATGTAGCTCACATGACTATGATAGTGTGGCTAACCTGGAATAATGTTAAAATGTAACGTTAGCATGTAGCTCAGATGACTATGATAGTGTTGCTAACCTAAAAGAATGTTAAAATGTAACATTAGCATGTTTCTCACATGACTATGATAGTGTTGCTAACCTAAAAGAATGGTAAAATGTAACATTAGCATGTTGCTCACATGACTATGATAGTGTTGCTAACCTAGAAAAATGTTAAAATGTAACATTAGCATGTTGCTCACATGACTATGATAGTGTTGCTAACCTATAAGAATGTTAAAATGTAACATTAGCATGTAGCTCACATGACTATGATGGTGTTGTTAACCTAAAAGAATGTTAAAATGTAACTTTAGGATGTAGCTCACATGACTATGATAGTGTTGCTAACCTAGAAGAATGTTAAAATTTAACGTTAGCATGTAGCTCACATGACTATGATAGTGTTGCTAACCTAAAACAATGTTAAAATGTAACATTAGCATGTTGCTCACATGACTATGATAGTGTTGCTAACCTAAAAGAATGTTAAAATGTAACATTAGCATGTTGCTCACATGACTATGATAGTGTTGCTAACCTAAAAGAATGTTAAAATGTAACGTTAGCATGTAGCTCACATGACTACGATAGTGTTGCTAACCTAGAAGAATGTTAAAATGTAACGTTGGCATGTAGCTCACATGACTATGATAATGTTGCTAACCGAGAAGAATGTTAAAATGTAACATCAGCATGTTGCTCAAATGACTATGATTATGTTGCTAACTGAGAAGAATGTTAAAATGTAACGCTAGCATGTAGCTCACATGACTATGATAGTATTGCTAACCTAAAAGAATGGTACAATGTAACATTAGCATGTTGCTCACATGACTACGATAGTGCTGCTAACCTAAAAGAATGTTAAAATGTAACATTAGCATGTAGCTCACATGACTATGATAGTGTTGCTAACCTAGAGGAATGTTAAAATTTAACATTAGCATGTTGCTCACATGACTATGATAATGTTGCCAACCTAGAAGAATGTTAAAATATAACATCAGCATGTAGCTCACATGACTATGATAGTGTGGCTAACCTGGAATAATGTTAAAATGTAACGTTAGCATGTAGCTCAGATGACTATGATAGTGTTGCTAACCTAAAAGAATGTTAAAATGTAACATTAGCATGTTTCTCACATGACTATGATAGTGTTGCTAACCTAAAAGAATGGTAAAATGTAACATTAGCATGTTGCTCACATGACTATGATAGTGTTGCTAACCTAGAAAAATGTTAAAATGTAACATTAGCATGTTGCTCACATGACTATGATAGTGTTGCTAACCTATAAGAATGTTAAAATGTAATGTTAGCATGTAGCTCACATGACTATGATGGTGTTGTTAACCTAAAAGAATGTTAAAATGTAACTTTAGGATGTAGCTCACATGACTATGATAGTGTTGCTAACCTAGAAGAATGTTAAAATTTAACGTTAGCATGTAGCTCACATGACTATGATAGTGTTGCTAACCTAAAACAATGTTAAAATGTAACATTAGCATGTTGCTCACATGACTATGATAGTGTTGCTAACCTAAAAGAATGTTAAAATGTAACATTAGCATGTTGCTCACATGACTATGATAGTGTTGCTAACCTAAAAGAATGTTAAAATGTAACGTTAGCATGTAGCTCACATGACTACGATAGTGTTGCTAACCTAGAAGAATGTTAAAATGTAACGTTGGCATGTAGCTCACATGACTATGATAATGTTGCTAACCGAGAAGAATGTTAAAATGTAACATCAGCATGTTGCTCAAATGACTATGATTATGTTGCTAACTGAGAAGAATGTTAAAATGTAACGCTAGCATGTAGCTCACATGACTATGATAGTATTGCTAACCTAAAAGAATGGTACAATGTAACATTAGCATGTTGCTCACATGACTACGATAGTGCTGCTAACCTAAAAGAATGTTAAAATGTAACGTTAGCATGTTGCTCACATGACTATGATAGTGTTGCTAACCTAGAAGAATGTTAAAATGTAACGTTAGCATGTAGCTCACATGACTATGATAGTGTTGCTAACCTAAAAGAATGTTAAAATGTAACATTAGCATGTTGCTCAAATGACTATGATAGTGTTGCTAACCTAAAAGAATGGTACAATGTAACATTAGCATGTTGCTCACATGCCTATGATAGTGTTGCTAACCTAAAAGAATGTTAAAATGTAACGTTAGCATGTAGCTCACATGAGTATGATAATGTTGCTAACCTAGAATAATGTTAAAATGTAACGTTAGCATGTAGCTCACATGACTATGATAGTGTTACTAGCCGAGAAAAATGATAAAATGTAACATTAGCATGTAGCTCATATGACTATGATAGTGTTGCTAACTGAGAAGAATGTTAAAATGTAACGTTAGCATGTAGCTTATATGACTATGATAGTGTTGCTAACTGAGAAGAATGTTAAAATGTAATGTTAACATGTAGCTCATAAGACTATGATAGTGTTGTTAACCTAGAATAATGTTAAAGTGTAACGTTAGCATGTAGCTCACGACTATGATAAAGTTGCTAACCTAAAAGAATGTTAAAATGCAACGTTAGCATGTAGCTCACATGACTATGATAGTGTTGCTAACCTAGAAGAATGTTAAAATGCAACGTTAGCATGTAGCTCACATGACTATGTTAGCGTTGCGACCGTCACATGACCTGACCACGCCCACCTGCTGAACCACTGCTAGTGTGACACATTAACATTTACACCATGGAGCAGCTCAAGTCCACACACACACACACACACACACACACACACACACACACACACACACACACACACACACACACACACACACTACAAATTCCATTTTCATTAGCAGCGGCTGCATCAGGTGTGCGGACGTGAATGAAGTGGTTTTATTTTTGATCTTATTATTCCCACTGCAGCCTGATTGTAGAGAAGAACACATCAGTCAACTTTGTGCTGCTTGCATCCTCACAGCTACACAACAACACTACTACACAACAACATGAGCTGCAAATTGAATTAGAAGCTAATGTTTTATTTTTGTGTTACGTTTTTGACATACACTGCAAAAACTCATCTGAAATGACCCAAAAGCAAAAAAATAACAAACCAGGAAGTTACTTAGCACACCAAGAAGTGAGGTAGCATATCAGGAAGTTAGTTAGCACACCAGGAAGTGAGTTAGCACACCAGGAAGTAAGGTAGCATACCAGGAAGTGAGTTAACACACCAAGAAGTAAGGTAGCATACCAGGAAGTCAGTTAGCATACCAGGAAGTGAGGTAGCATGCCAGGAAGTCAGTTAGCATACCAGGAAGTCAGTTAGCATACCAGGAAGTGAGGTAGCATACCAGGAAGTGAGTAGCATACCAGGAAGTGAGGTGGCCTAACAGAAAGTCAGTTAGCAAACCAGGAAGTCAGATAGCATACCAGAAAATTAGTTAGCATACCAGGAAGTGAGGTAGCATACCAGAAAGTGAGGTAGCATACCAGGAAGTCAGTTAGCATACCAGGAAATGAGGTAGCATACCAAGAAGTGAGGTGGCCTAACAGAAAGTCAGTTAGCAAACCAGGAAGTCAGATAGCATACCAGGAAATTAGTTAGCATACCAAGAGATTAGTTAACATACCAGGAAGTGAGGTAGCATACCAGGAAGTTAGTTAGCAAACCAGGAAGTTAGTTAGCACACCTGGAAGTGAGGTAGCATACCAGGAAGTTAGTTAGCATACCAGGATGTGAGGTAGCATACCAGGAAGTTAGTTAGCATACCAGGAAGTCAGTTAGCATACCAGGAAGTTAGTTAGCACACCAGGAAGTGAGGTAGCATGCCAGGACGTTAGTTAGCATACCAGGAAGTCAGGTAGCATACCAGGAAGTGAGGTAGCATACCAGGACGTTCGTTAGCATACCAGGAAGTGAGGTAGCATACTAAGAAGTTAGTTAGCCTACCAGGAAGTGAGGTAGCATACCAGGAAGTTAGTTAGCAAACCAGGAAGTTAGTTAGCACACCAGGAAGTGAGGTAGCATACCAGGAACTTATTTAGCACACCTGGAAGTGAGGTAGCATACCAGGAAGTTAGTTAGAATACCAGGAAGTGAGGTAGCATACCAGGAAGTTAGTTAGCATACCAAGAAGTTAGGTAGCATACCAGGAAGTTAGTTAGCATACCAGGAAGTGGGGTAGCATACCAGGAAGTGAGTTAGCATACCAGGAAGTTAGTTAGCACACCAGGAAGTGAGGTAGCATACCAGGAACTTATTTAGCACACCTGGAAGTGAGGTAGCATACCAGGAAGTTAGTTAGCACACCAGGAAGTGAGGTAGCACACCAGGAAGTTAGTTAACATACCAGGAAGTGAGGTAGCATACCAGGAAGTTAGTTTGCATACCAGGAAGTGGGGTAGCATCCCAGGAAGTGAGTTAGCATACCAGGAAGTTAATTAGCACACCCGGAAGTGAGTTAACATTATTATTATTATTTTGATGACATCATATATTTCTTCTGCTGTTTGCATGATTATTATCAGGCAGCATTTTGCATGTTTTGTGGCGTCAGTGTTGTTGCAGCTTGAAGACTTTGGACGCGGCTGCAAGTTTGTCCCTGCGGGCCACCATACTGACAGACACACACAATAAGTAGTCTACCTCATTTGCATAAATGCCCACGGCCACCAGGGGGCGTACCTGAACGGCATTGTTGTGATTGGCTGTCACGATGAACCTTTATGTTGGCATTTCACAGAATGCCAGGCTCACTTTCTCGTTAGCGTGATGTTCCATTTTTTTTTACATTTCCCAGTAAGAAAGGGGCGGGAAGTCCAGCTTGCATCTTGAGGAAGGTCAGCAGACATTTTCCAGGAGACAACGCAAGTGTGAGCAACATGACAATCCCCCTCCAGCGCTTCCTGTCAACGCCTCTTGCTTCTTCTCACCCTTTTTTTTTTTTACGCGACAGAAATGTCTGCCGGCCGCCTGAAAGTGAAGGACAAGCTCCATCACCACAAACACAAGTCGTCACAGACGTGTATCACGACACTTTATATCTGCGCTGACACCCAGCGTGTTTTTCTGGACCGGTTTATCAGGTTCAAACACATATATTAAACAAGACAAGAAGCAAGGAATTAAACAGAGACAGGATTAAATTTGGCTCAATTGAGGAGAGACGTCTGGGCTTGGACTCTCCCTGATTACATGGCAACAGCTGTTTCTAAAGGAAGGGGGTCGTAAGCAGCCGCTGCCTTTGGTTACAAAACAGTTCAAGAGGAGGGGACTGAGGCCCTGCTTCCTCTACACTTTGTAGATCTCGGGTCAAGACAATAGTAAATGAGCCAGGTGGGATTTTTGTTTAAATAAATGGTAAATGGGTTGTACTTGTATAGCGCTTTTCTACCTTCAAGGTACTCAAAGCGCTTTGACACTACTTCCACATTCACCCATTCACACACTGATGGGTGAAGTGTCTTGCTCAAGGACACAACGGACGTGACGATGTTGGTACTAGATGGGGATTGAACCAGAGAGTAATAACACAGTTAACTACAACTGCGAAACGATGTTATTTTTTGCAAATATTAGCCCATTTGAAATTGGATGCCTGCGACGTGTTTCACAAAAAGCTGGCACAAGTGGCAAAAAAGACGGAGAAAGTTGAGGAATGCTCATCAAAGACTTATTTGGAACATCCCACAGGTGAACGGGTTGATTGGGAACAAGTGGGTGCCATGATTGGGTATTAAAAGCAGCTTCATTCACAAACTAGGACGGGGACTGGGTCACCACTTTGTCAACAAATTCCGATCAAGAACGACATTTCACAACCAGCTATTGCAAGGAATTTAGGGATTTCACTATCCAAGGTCCGTAATATCGTCAAAAAGGTTCAGGGAATCTAGAGAAATCACTGCATGTAAGCGGCAAGGCTGGAAACCGACATGGAATGCCCGGTTACCGCATCAAAAAGCGACATCAGTGTGTAAAGGATATCACCACATGGGCTCAGGAACACTTCAGAAAACCACTGTCGGCAACGACAGTCGTTCGCTACATCCGTAAGTGCGGGTTAAAACTCTACTACGCAACGCCAAAAGCCATTTATCAACAACACCTGGAAACTATAAGTCTAAAAAAAATAAAATAAAAAAATAAACGCTGCCGGCTCCGCGGAGCCCGAGCTCATCTAAGATGGACTATGTCTCCCGGCTGGCCTGGAGATGCATGGATGGTGATGTGACAGGTGGTGACAGTACACCTACTTTGAGACAAGAGCTAAGATAAGTATTGCAACACGTTAAAAACATTTTTTTGGACACCCCTCTCTGTATGAGCGAATGAATTAATGAACGAGTATTCAAGGAGTAAATAAAGAAATACTTAAATAGCGACTGAGCGAATGATTGAGTACTCAGAGTGAATGAATTAAGAAATGAATACTAAAAGTGAATATTTGAATAATACTCAGAGTGAATGAATGAATACGTATTCAAAGAGCAAATGAAGAAATATTTCAGTAGTGAATAAATGAATGAGTACTCAGAGTAAATGAAGGAATACTCCGATTGAATTTACCAACGAGTATTCAAAGAGGAAATAAACAAATACTTAACTAGTGAATGAATGAATTTGTACTCAGAGTGAACGAATGAATAAATTAATACTCAAAATTAACAAATGAATGAATGCATACCTCAAGTGAATGAATGAATGAGTATTCAAAGAGCAAATGAAGAATACTTCAAAAGTGATAGAATGAATAAGTACTCAGAGTAAATGAATGAATAAATTAACACTGAAAATGAATAGATGAGTGAATTAATAAATACATGAACACTAAAAATTAATAGATGAATGAATAAGTACTCAGAGTGACTGAATGAATACATAAACTTTAAAAATGAACAGATGAGTGAGTGAATATTCAAAGAGGAAAGAAATACTTGAATAGTGAATGAATAAATGAATACTCAAAGTGAAAAGATGAGTGAATGAATACTTAGAGTGAATGAATATTCAAAGAGGAAAGAAAGAAATACTTAAATAGTGAATGAACAAATGAATACTCAAAGTGAATAGATGAATGAATGAATACTCAGAGTGAATGAAGGAATGAATAAATAAAGAGCGAATGAAGAAATATTTCAATAGTGAATGAATAAATGAATACTCAAAGTGAATAGATGAGTGAATGAATACTTAGAGTGAATGAATATTCAAAGAGGAAAGATAGAAATACTTAAATAGTAAATGAATAAATGAATACTCAAAGTGAATAGATGAATGAATGAATGAATACTCAGAGTGAATGAAGTAATGAATATATAAAGAGCAAATGAAGAAAAACTTCAATAGTGAATGAACATATGAGGACTCATAGTAAATGAAGTTGAGGGGAGTAGTGAGCAGCAGTGGTGGCCGCGCCGGAGAAAATTAGTTTTGGTGATTTTGGTGAATGAATATTCAGAGTGAATGAATGAATGAATATTCAAACAGTAAACAAAGAAATACTTAATTAGTGACTGATCGACTGAGTACTCTGAGAGAACGAATGAATTCACGAGTACTCCAAGTGAAGAGATGAACAAATGAATACTCAGAGTGAATGAATGAGTATTCCAACAGTAAACAAAGAAATACTTAAATAGTGAATGATCGACTGAGTACTCTGAGCGAACAAATGGATACACGAGTACTCCAAGTGAATAGATGAACGAATAAATACTCAGAGTGAAAGAATGAATATTCAAACAGTAAACAAAGAAATACTTAAATAGTGACTGATCGACTAAGCACTCCGAGCGAACGAATGAATACACGAGTACTCCAAGTGAATAGATGAATGAATGAACACTCAGAGTGAATGAAGGACTGAATATATAAAGAGCAAATGAAGAAACACTTCAATAGTGAATGAACAAATGAGTACTCGTAGTGAATGAGGTTGAGGAGAGTAGTGAGTAGCAACGGTTGCCGCGCCCGGGAATCATTTTTGGTGATTTTTGTGAATGAATACTCAGAGTGAGTGAATGAATGAATGAATATTCCAACAATAAACAAAGAGATACTTCAATAGTGAATGATCGACTGAGTACTCTGAGCGAACAAATGAATACACAAGTACTCCAAGTGAATAAATGAACAAATTAATACTCAGAGTGAATGAATGAATGAATATTCAAACAGTAAACAAAAAAATACTGTATTAGTGAACGATCGACTGAGTACTCTGAGCGAACGAATGGATACACGAGTACTCCAAGTGAATAGATGAACGAATGAATACTCAGAGTGAATGAATGAATGAATGAGTATTCCATCAATAAACAAAGAGATACTTCAATGGTGAATGATCGACTGAGTACTCTGAGCGAACAAATGAATACACGAGTACTCCAAGTGAATAAATGAACAAATTAATACTCAGTGAATGAATGAATGAATATTCAAACAATAAAGAAAGAAATAATCAATTAGTGAACGATCGACTGAGTACTCTGAGCAAACGAATAGATACACGAGTACTCCAAGTGAATAGATGAACGAATTAATACTCAGAGTGAATGAATGAATATTCAAACAGTAAACAAAAAATACTTTATTAGTGAACGATCGACTGAGTACTCTGAGCGAACGAATGGATACACGAGTACTCCAAGTGAATAGATGAACGAATGAATACTCAGAGTGAATGAATGAATGAATGAGTATTCCAACAATAAACAAAGAGATACTTCAATGGTGAATGATCGACTGAGTACTCTGAGCGAACAAATGAATACACGAGTACTCCAAGTGAATAAATGAACAAATTAATACTCAGTGAATGAATGAATGAATATTCAAACAATAAAGAAAGAAATAATCAATTAGTGAACGATCGACTGAGTACTCTGAGCAAACGAATAGATACACGAGTACTCCAAGTGAATAGATGAACGAATTAATACTCAGAGTGAATGAATGAATATTCAAACAGTAAACAAAAAATACTTTATTAGTGAACGATCGACTGAGTACTCTGAGCGAACGAATGGATACAAGAGTACTCCAAGTGAATAGATAAATGAATGAAAACTCAGAGTAAATAAATGAGTATTTAAACAGTAAACAAAGAAATACTTAAATAGTGAATGTTCGACTGAGTACTCTGAGCGAACGAATGAATACACGAGTACTCCAAGTGAATAGATGAACGAATGAATACTCAGAGTGAATGAATGAATGAGTATCTGTGGAGAGGCGGGGCCGACGGCGGGGCGGGGCACGATGGAGCCCTGCCCAATTCAGGTGCGTGGATCGCGCACCACCAGACAATCAACGTATCTCCTCGCAGTGTATAAAAGGGGAGAAGGAGGAGAGTTCGGGGCAGAAGGAGGAGAGTCCGCAGCAGATGAAGAGCGACAGAGACGCGGGCGGCTGAAAAGCAACCGATGAGCGAGCAGCAGAGAAGGAGCTGAAAAGCGACCCGACCGGAATTGAGCTTTATTGAAAAATAAGAGTCAAACCTGCTGAAGAGCAAATTGTCCTTCCTTGATGGTCCGTGGAACCCGCACGTTTCAGTCAACCAATGTGTTAGTTTGGAACATGTTGTGACAAAAGTTCAACATGTCCAAAAAGGAGTAGGAAAAAAACGTTCCACAGACGACAAGTCTGATTCCGGAATATTCCAGAAAATACAGTCTCTATCTGGAATTATTCCTCATCATGTCAGAGCGAGTGGGCACAATAATCAAGGATAAAAGACTCCTATTTTGACAGCTCGTTCATTAAAGGCACACGGCCTGGAGTCGATGTCAACAGGCTGATTGACGGAAGCGAGGAAACAAGAGTGTTGATTGGAAGACGAGGCGGGTGAGAAGTCAGGTGACGACAGCTCGGAGATAATGAGGAGGAGATTCACTCGTTAATAATAGCCAACAACTATCTGCTAATTGGAAGGAAGCAAGTCAACCATTTTATGCTGACTCTTCTCACACCGACTACAAGTTACTCAAGTACCCTCTTGGTAAAAGTATTAGTAGTAGTTGCTGAAACACGAAGAGTCCTCAGGGTCCTCAAATGAATAATAAATTCAGAGTGAATGAATGAATAAACGAATAAGTACCCAAAGAAAAAATGAATGACTGAGTAAATACTCAGAGGGAATGAAAGAATGAGTATTCAAAGAGTAAATGAATCAAGGAGTACCCAACGAGTCAATGAATGAGTCATCAAAAAAATGTATGAATACGCAAAGAGTGAACGAATGAATGTTCAAAGAGAGAATGAATGCATAGTCAGAGTGAATGACACAATGAGTACTCAAGGAGTAAATGAATCAAGGAGTAATCAAAGAATCGATGAATGAACACCCAACGAGTCAATGAATGAGTCATCAAAAAAAAAAAAGAATGAATACTCAAAGAGTGAACGAATGAATATTCACAGAGAGAATGAATGCATACTCAGAATGAATGAAAGAATGAGTACTCTAGGAGAAAACTAATGTAAGAGTATTCAAATAATTAATGACTGAATACCCAAAGAGTCAATGAATCAGTACATAGATTGAACTAATCAAAGTGAATAAATGAGTCATCAAAAAAAATTAATAGTCAAAGAGTGAATGAATGAATGAATAATCAGAGTGAATGAAAGAATGAGTATTCAAAGAGTAAATTAATGAAATAGTATTCAAATAATGAATGAATGAATACCCAGAGTCGATGAATGAGAACATGAGTACTCTAAGAGTGAACGAATTAATATTCAAAGAAAGAATGAATGCATACTCGGAGTGAATGAAAGAATGAGTACTCTAAGAGAAAACTAATGTAAGAGTATTCAAATAATTAATGAATGAATACCCAGAGTCAATGAATGAGTCATCATAAAATGAAGGAGTACTCAGAGAGTGAACGAATGAATGTTCAAAGAGAGAATGAATGCATACTCAGAGTGAATGAAAGAATGAGTACTCAAAGAGTAAATTAATGAAAGAGTATTCAAATAGTTAATGAGTGAATACCAAGAGTCAATGAATCAGTACATAGATTGAACTACTCAGAGTGAATACGTGAGTCATCAAAAAAATTAATGAATATGTGCAAAGAGTGAATGAATGAATAATCAGAGTGAATGCAAGAACGAGTACTCAAAGAGTAGATGAATCGAGAAGTAATCAAAGAATCAATGAATGAATACCCAACGAGTCAATGAATGAGTACATAGAATGAGTAATCAAAAAATGAAAGAGTACTCTAAGAGTGAACAAATGAATATTCAAAGTGCGAATGAATGAATACTCAGAGTGAATGAAAGAATGAGTACTCTAGGAGTGAATGAATTAGAGAGTATTCAAATAATCAATGAATAAATACCCAGAATCAATGAATGAATACCCAGTCAATAAATGAAACTCCTACATGGACTGAAAATAATGAATACTCAGGGGAATGAATGAGTATTCAAAGAGCAAATTAATTAATACTAGGAGTGAATGAATGAATCAATTAATAAGTACTCAAAGAGCAAAATAATTATTAATAAAATAATAAGTTTTCAAAGAGTCAATGAATTAATACTCAGAGTCAAAGACTGAATCAGTACTAATATTCAAAGTCAATGAATGAATGAGTATTCGAAGAGTGAATGAACACATACTCAAAGAGTGGATGGATGAACGAATGATCAACGTGAATGAATGAATACATGGAATACTCACAGTTATGGAATAAATGAGTATTCAAAGAGTCAATAAATGAATGAGCATTCAAAGAGTCAATGAACAAATACCCAAAGAGTAAAATAATGAATGACTCTGAGTGAATACATGAATCAAGAGTCAATGAACAAATACCCCAAAAAGATCAATGAACATATACCCAAAGAGTAAAAGAATGAATGAATCAGATGGAATGAGTGAATACTCAGAGTCAATAAATTAATCAAAGAGTCAATGAACAAATACCCAAAGACCAAAAGAATAATTGACTCAGAGTGAATGAATGGAATACTCAGAGTCAATAAATGAATCAAGAGTCAATAAACAAATACCCCAAAAAGATCAATGAACAAATACTCAAAGAGTAAACGAATGAATGAATCAGATGGAATGAGTGACTACTCAGTCGATAAATTAATCAAAGAGTCAATGAACAAATACCCAAAGAATCAATGAACAAATACACAAAGAGTAAAAGAATGAACGACTCAGAGTGAATGAATGGATTACTCAGAGTCAAAAACTGAACCAAAGAGTCAATGAACAAATAGCCAAAGAATCAATGAACAAATACCCAAAGAGTAAAAGAATGAACGACTCAGAGTGAATAGATGGAATACTCAGAGTCAATAAATGAATCAAGAGTCAATGAACAAATACCAAAAGAGTAAAAGAATAATTGACTAATAGTGAATAAATGGAATACTCAGAGTCAATA
>NC_084616.1:13048280-13091491 GCF_033978795.1 Nerophis ophidion
AAAAGTGTTCTGTGGTCTGACGAGTCCAACCATTTTCTACCGCTTGTCCCTTGCGGAGGGTAATGGAGCCAATCTCAGATTTATCCGGGCGGAAGGCGGAGTACACCCTGGACAAGTCGTCACCTCATCACAGGGCCAACACAGATAGACAGAGAACATTCACGACACATTCACTACTGTATTTTAATGTTGGTCATTAAGGTGGTACTTAATGAATACTTAGGTCTACTATGCTACTGTAGGTGTGTGTGACTGGTGTTAAAGTGTGGCACAGGTGTGTGTGTGTGACTGGTATTAAAGTGTGGCACAGGTGTGTGTGTGACTGGTATGAAAGTGTGGCACAGGTGTGTGTGACTGGTATGAAAGTGTGGCACAGGTGTGTGTGACTGGTATGAAAGTGTGGCACAGGTGTGTGTGACTGGTATTAAAGTGTGGCACAGGTGTGTGTGACTGGTATTAAAGTGTGGCACAGGTGTGTGTGACTGGTATTAAAGTGTGGCACAGGTGTGTGTGTGACTGGTATTAAAGTGTGGCACAGGTGTGTGTGTGACTGGTATTAAAGTGTGGCACAGGTGTGTGTGACTGGTATTAAAGTGTGGCACAGGTGTGTGTGACTGGTATGAAAGTGTGGCACAGGTGTGTGTGACTGGTATTAAAGTGTGGCACAGGTGTGTGTGTGTGTGACTGGTATTAAAGTGTGGCACGGGTGTGTGTGTGACTGGTATTAAAGTGTGGCACGGGTGTGTGTGTGACTGGTACTAAAGTGTGGCACAGGTGTGTGTGTGACTGGTATTAAAGTTTGGCACAGGTGTGTGTGTGACTGGTATTAAAGTGTGGCACAGGTGTGTGTGTGTGACTGGTATTAAAGTGTGACACAGGTGTGTGTGTGACTGGTATTAAAGTGTGGCACAGGTGTGTGTGTGTGACTGGTATTAAAGTGTGGCACAGGTGTGTGTGTGACTGGTATTAAAATGTGGCACAGGTGTGTGTGACTGGTATTAAAGTGTGGCACAGGTGTGTGTGTGTGTGTGTGACTGGTATTAAAATGTGGCACAGGTGTGTGTGACTTGTATTAAAGTGTGGCACAGGTGTGTGTGACTGGTATGAAAGTGTGGCACAGGTGTGTGTGACTGGTATGAAAGTGTGGCACAGGTGTGTGTGACTGGTATTAAAGTGTGGCACAGGTGTGTGTGACTGGTATTAAAGTGTGGCACAGGTGTGTGTGTGTGTGACTGGTATTAAAGAGTGGCACAGGTGTGTGTGTGACTGGTATTAAAGTGTGGCACAGGTGTGTGTGACTGGTATGAAAGTGTGGCACAGGTGTGTGTGTGTGTGACTTGTATTAAAGTGTGGCACAGGTGTGTGTGACTGGTATTAAAGTGTGGCACAGGTGTGTGTGTGTGACTGGTATTAAAGTGTGGCAAAGGTGTTTGTGTGACTGGTATTAAAGTGTGGCACAGGTGTGTGTGACTGGTATTAAAGTGGGGCACAGGTGTGTGTGTGACTGGTATTAAAGTGTGGCACAGGTGTGTGTGACTTGTATTAAAGTGTGGCACAGGTGTGTGTGACTGGTATTAAAGTGTGGCACAGGTGTGTGTGACTGGTATTAAAGTGTGGCACAGGTGTGTGTGTGACTGGTATTAAAGTGTGGCACAGGTGTGTGTGTGACTGGTATTAAAGAGTGGCACAGGTGTGTGTGACTGGTATTAAAGTGTGGCACAGGTGTGTGTGTGACTGGAATTAAAGTGTGGCACAGGTGTGTGTGTGACTGGTATTAAAGTGTGTCACAGGTGTGTGTGTGACTGGTATTAAAGTGTGGCACAGGTGTGTGTGACTTGTATTAAAGTGTGGCACAGGTGTGTGTGACTGGTATTAAAGTGTGGCACAGGTGTGTGTGTGACTGGAATTAAAGTGTGGCACAGGTGTGTGTGTGACTGGTATTAAAGTGTGGCACGGGTGTGTGTGTGACTGGTATTAAAGTGTGTCACAGGTGTGTGTGTGACTGGAATTAAAGTGTGGCACAGGTGTGTGTGTGACTGGAATTAAAGTGTGGCACAGGTGTGTGTGTGACTGGTATTAAAGTGTGTCACAGGTGTGTGTGTGACTGGAATTAAAGTGTGGCACAGGTGTGTGTGTGACTGGTATTAAAGTGTGTCACAGGTGTGTGTGTGACTGGAATTAAAGTGTGGCACAGGTGTGTGTGTGACTGGAATTAAAGTGTGGCACAGGTGTGTGTGTGACTGGTATTAAAGTGTGGCACGGGTGTGTGTGTGACTGGTATTAAAGTGTGTCACAGGTGTGTGTGTGACTGGTATTAAAGTGTCGCACAGGTTTGTGTGTGACTGGTATTAAAGTGTAGCACAGGTGTGTGTGTGACTGGTATTAAAGTGTAGCACAGGTGTGTGTGTGACTGGTATTAAAGTGTGGCACAGGTGTGTGTGTGACTGGTATTAAAGTGTGGCACAGTGTGTGTGTGACTGGTATTAAAGTGTGACACAGGTGTGTGTGTGACTGGTATTAAAGTGTGGCACAGGTGTGTGTGTGTGACTGGTATTAAAGTGTGGCACAGGTGTGTGTGTGACTGGTATTAAAATGTGGCACAGGTGTGTGTGACTGGTATTAAAGTGTGGCACAGGTGTGTGTGTGTGTGACTGGTATTAAAGTGTGGCAAAGGTGTTTGTGTGACTGGTATTAAAGTGTGGCACAGGTGTGTGTGACTGGTATTAAAGTGTGGCACAGGTGTGTGTGTGACTGGTATGAAAGTGTGGCACAGGTGTGTGTGTGACTGGTATTAAAGTGTGGCACAGGTGTGTGTGACTGGTATTTAAGTGTGGCACAGGAGTGTGTGTGACTGGTATTAAAGTGTGGCACAGGTGTGTGTGTGACTGGTATTAAAGTGTGGCACAGGTGTGTGTGACTGGTATTAAAGTGTGACACAGGTGTGTGTGTGACTGGTATGAAAGTGTGGCGCAGGTGTGTGTGTGACTGGTATTAAAGTGTGGCACAGGTGTGTGTGTGACTGGTATTAAAGTGTGGCACAGGTGTGAGTGACTGGTATTAAATTATGGCACAGGTGTGTGTGACTGGTATTAAAGTGTGGCACAGGTGTGTGTGTGTGACTGGTATTAAAGTGTGGCACAGGTGTGTGTGTGACTGGTATTAAAGTGTGGCACAGGTGTGTGTGACTGGTATGAAAGTGTGGCACAGGTGTGTGTGTGTGTGACTTGTATTAAAGTGTGGCACAGGTGTGTGTGACTGGTATTAAAGTGTGGCACAGGTGTGTGTGTGTGACTGGTATTAAAGTGTGGCAAAGGTGTTTGTGTGACTGGTATTAAAGTGTGGCACAGGTGTGTGTGACTGGTATTAAAGTGGGGCACAGGTGTGTGTGTGACTGGTATGAAAGTGTGGCACAGGTGTGTGTGTGACTGGTATTAAAGTGTGGCACAGGTGTGTGTGACTGGTATTTAAGTGTGGCACAGGAGTGTGTGACTGGTATTAAAGTGTGGCACAGGTGTGTGTGTGACTGGTATTAAAGTGTGGCACAGGTGTGTGTGACTGGTATTAAAGTGTGACACAGGTGTGTGTGTGACTGGTATGAAAGTGTGGCGCAGGTGTGTGTGTGACTGGTATTAAAGTGTGGCACAGGTGTGTGTGTGACTGGTATTAAAGTGTGGCACAGGTGTGAGTGACTGGTATTAAATTATGGCACAGGTGTGTGTGACTGGTATTAAAGTGTGGCACAGGTGTGTGTGTGTGACTGGTATTAAAGTGTGGCACAGGTGTGTGTGTGACTGGTATTAAAGTGTGGCACAGGTGTGTGTGACTGGTATGAAAGTGTGGCACAGGTGTGTGTGTGTGTGTGACTTGTATTAAAGTGTGGCACAGGTGTGTGTGACTGGTGTTAAAAAGTGGCACAGGTGTGTGTGTGACTGGTGTTAAAGTGTGGCACAGGTGTGTGTGTGACTGGTATTAAAGTGTGGCACAGGTGTGTGTGACCGGTATTAAAGTGTGGCACAGGTGTGTGTGACTGGTATTAAAGTGTGGCACAGGTGTGTGTGACCGGTATTAAAGTGTGGCACAGGTGTGTGTGTGTGACCGGTATTAAAGTTTGGCACAGGTGTGTGTGACTGGTGTTAAAGTGTGGCACAGGTGTGTGTGACTGGTATTAAAGTGTGGCACAGGTGTGTGTGTGACTGGTATTAAAGTGTGGCACAGGTGTGTGTGACTGGTATTAAAGTGTGGCACGGGTGTGTGTGTGACTGGTATTAAAGTGTGTCACAGGTGTGTGTGTGACTGGTATTAAAGTGTGTCACAGGTGTGTATGTGACTGGTATTAAAGTGTGTCACAGGTGTGTGTGTGACTGGTATTAAAGTGTGGCACAGGTGTGTGTGTGACTGGTATTAAAGTGTGGCACAGGTGTGTGTGTGACTGGTATTAAAGTGTGTCACAGGTGTGTGTGTGACTGGTATTAAAGTGTGTCACAGGTGTGTGTGTGACTGGTATTAAAGTGTGGCACAGGTGTGTGTGACTTGTATTAAAGTGTGGCACAGGTGTGTGTGACTTGTATTAAAGTGTGGCACAGGTGTGTGTGACTGGTATTAAAGTGTGGCACAGGTGTGTGTGACTGGTATTAAAGTGTGGCACAGGTGTGTGTGTGACTGGTATTAAAGTGTGGCACAGGTGTGTGTGTGACTGGTATTAAAGTGTGGCACAGGTGTGTGTGTGACTGGTATTAAAGTGTGGCACAGGTGTGTGTGACTGGTATTAAAGTGTGGCACAGGTGTGTGTGACTGGTATTAAAGTGTGGCACAGGTGTGTGTGACTGGTATTAAAGTGTGGCACAGGTGTGTGTGACTGGTATTAAAGTGTGGCACAGGTGTGTGTGTGACATCACTGCCGTGGTTTCATCAGCTGTGACCCGAGGGCGCTGACAGATGCAGATGTCAACATGTCAATCATCTCATGGTGGTCAACTCCTGGTCTCCCCGCCCGCCCACAAGTACATTCCCAGCCGAGCGTGTAATGAAGTGCAGAGGTTGTCGGTGGCGAGGGTGGAGAAGGCGGCGAGACGGCGAGGGCCCGGTGACCAATCACCTGTCAGCGACATCGCTGGGCGAGTGCACGGGAGCTAATATGTCCGCTCTGCCGTCTCGTAATGAAGATGAATAAGAGCGGCGCCGCAAAGTGATTCATCCAACATGGCGACTTCTGCACCGCGTTTGAATCCCATTATGGTGCTCATCTAGTGTACTCAACTGTCATGTTGGTGATCTAGTATACTCAACTGTCGTGTTGATTATCTAGTATACTCAACTACCATGTTGGTCATCTACTATACTGTACTGCCATGTTGGTCATTTAGTATACTCAACTGCCGTGTTGATTATCTAGTATACTCAGCTGCCATGTTGGTCATCTAGTTTACCCAACTGCCGTGTATCTAGTATACTCAGCTGCCATGTTGGTCATCTAGTATACTCAGCTGCCATGTTGGTCATCTAGTATACTCAGCTACCATGTTGGTCATCTAGTCTACTCAACTGTCGTGTTGATTATCTAGTATACTCAACTACCATGTTGGTCATCTAATATACTGAACTGCCATGTTGGTCATCTAGTATACTCAACTACAATGTTGGTGATCTACTATACTCAGCTGCCATGTTGGTCATCTAGTATACTCAACTGCCGTGTTGATTATCTAATATACTCAGCTGCCATGTTGGTCATCTAGTATACCCAACTGCCGTGTATCTAGTATACTCAGCTGCCATGTTGGTCATCTAGTATACTCAGCTGCCATGTTGGGCATTTAGTATACTCAACTGCCATGTTGGTCATCTAGTATACTCAGCTGCCTTGTTGGTCATCTAGTATACTCAACTACAATGTTGGTGATCTACTATACTCAGCTGCCATGTTGGTCATCTAGTATACTCAACTGCCGTGTTGATTATCTAATATACTCAGCTGCCATGTTGGTCATCTAGTATACCCAACTGCCGTGTATCTAGTATACTCAGCTGCCATGTTGGTCATCTAGTATACTCAGCTGCCATGTTGGTCATTTAGTATACTCAACTGCCATGTTGGTCATCTAGTATACTCAGCTACCATGTTGGTCATTTAGTATACTCAGCTGCCTTGTTGGTCATTTAGTATACTCAGCTGCCATGTTGGTCATTTAGTATACTCAGCTGCCTTGTTGGTCATTTAGTATACTCAGCTGCCATGTTGGTTAAGTTAAAGTTAAAGTACCAATGATTGTCATCTAGTATACGCAGCTGCCATATTGGTCATCTGGTATACTCAACTGCCTTGTTGGTCATTTAGTATACTCAGCTGCCATGTTGGTCATCTAGTATACTCAGCTGCCATATTGGTCAACTAATATACTCAGCTGCCATATTGGTCATCTGGTATACTCAACTGCCTTGTTGGTCATTTAGTATACTCAGCTGCCATGTTGGTCATCTAGTATACTCAGCTGCCATGTTGGTTAAGTTAAAGTTAAAGTACCAATGATTGTCATCTAGTATACGCAGCTGCCATATAGGTCATCTAATATACTAAGCTGTCATCTAGTGTATTCAGCTGCCATGTTGGTCATCTGGTATACTCAACTGCCATGTTGGTCATCTAGTACACTCAGATGCCATGTTGGTCATCTAGTACACTCAGATGCCATGTTGGTCATCTAGTACACTCAACTGCCGTGTTGGTTATCTAGTATACTCAGCTGTCATATTGGTCATCTGGTATACTCAACTGCCTTGTTGGTCATTTAGTATACTCAGCTGCCTTGTTGGTCATCTAGTATACTCAGCTGCCATGTTGGTTAAGTTAAAGTTAAAGTACCAATGATTGTCATCTAGTATACTCAGCTGCCATATTGGTCATCTAATATACTCAGCTGCCATGTTGGTCATCTGGTATACTCAACTGCCATGTTGGTCATCTAGTACACTCAGATGCCATGTTGGTCATCTAGTACACTCAACTGCCGTGTTGGTCATCTAGTATACTCAGCTGCCATGTTGGTTAAGTTAAAGTTAAAGTACCAATGATTGTCATCTAGTATACTCAGCTGCCATATTGGTCATCTAATATACTCAGCTGCCATGTTGGTCATCTGGTATACTCAACTGCCATGTTGGTCATCTAGTACACTCAGATGCCATGTTGGTCATCTAGTACACTCAACTGCCGTGTTGGTTATCTAGTATACTCAGCTGTCATATTGGTCATCTGGTATACTCAACTGCCTTGTTGGTCATTTAGTATACTCAGCTGCCATGTTGGTCATCTAGTATACTCAGCTGCCATGTTAGTCATCTAGTACACTCAGCTGCTGTGTTGGTCATCTAGTATACTCAGCTGCCATGTTGGTCATCTAGTATACTCAACTGCCTTGTTGGTCATCTAGTATACTCAACTAACATGTTGGTCATCTAGTATACTCAGCTGCCATGTTGGTTAAGTTAAAGTTAAAGTACCAATGATTGTCATCTAGTATACTCAGCTGCCATATTGGTCATCTAATATACTCAGCTGCCATGTTGGTCATCTGGTATACTCAACTGTCATGTTGGTCATCTAATATACTCAGCTGCCATGTTGGTCATCTGGTATACTCAACTGTCATGTTGGTCATCTAGTACACTCAGATGCCATGTTGGTCATCTAGTACACTCAACTGCCGTGTTGGTTATCTAGTATACTCAGCTGTCATATTGGTAATCTGGTATACTCAACTGCCTTGTTGGTCATTTAGTATACTCAGCTGCCATGTTAGTCATCTAGTACACTCAGCTGCTGTGTTGGTCATCTAGTATACTCAGCTGCCATGTTGGTCATCTAGTATACTCAACTGCCTTGTTGGTCATCTAGTATACTCAACTAACATGTTGGTCATCTAGTATACTCAACTGCCTTGTTGGTCATCTAGTATACTCAACTGCCATGTTGGTCATCTACTATACTCAGCTGTCATCTACTATACTAAACTACCATGTTGGTCATCTAGTATACTCAGCTGCCATGTTGGTCATGTAGTATACTCGACACAATAGTATTATACAGTAAAAGTACCCAGTATCATAATATTACACAGTAGTATTATACAGTAATAGTCATTAATGAGCATGTGATCAAAGAGTGAGTACACGCTTTTCTGGTGTTTATATTTGTGAAACCAAACAAAAAATGTATTTTGCCAATAAAATAAAAATTACAACCAAAAACTTTTTTTTTTCCCAAACAAAAAAGTTTTGACTACAATTTTTTGGGGGGAAAGTTTAATTCCAGATGTTTTTTTGGGTTGTAAATTTTTTTATTTTGGTTGCTATTATTATGGTGTAAAATTGTTTTTATCTTTTGCTTTCATTCCTTTGGTCGCAAATATTTTTCCTGCTAATATTTTTTGGGCTCCAAACAAGTTTTTTTTAATACATTTTTTTTTTGGTACACTGCATTCTTTAGGTCGCAATTGTTTTGTTTGGAAACAAATCACTTTTTTTGGGCTGAATATAATGAGTTTTTTTTGCTGCTTTTGTTAGTCGCTCCATAGAAAAGCGGTTCATTTCTACTTTCTCATGTACTCCGAATCATTACTTAAGTACTTATTTACAGACACGTCACAGGATACGAGCTTGGAGGCGGTAACAAAGTTTGAATGATCGTACGTTTTTATCGACAGTTTTTTTCTCCCGGAATGTGACTTTTCGGTCACGTCCGTATCCTCTCCTCTCCCCTGCTCCCGGCCGCTTATTGTTAAAAGACAACGGATGATTGGACTGACACGTACCACCTGTGAAATCTGATCACCTGCCAGCTGTGTCTCGCCGTCAGCACACGCCCCGCCCCTGCCCGATGGTGCTGGTCCTCAGCACCGCGGACAGCGGCGGTGACTTTTCCTCCTGCAGGCAGCGCTGACTACACCTCCCCCCTATTTTACATATGTTTTGTTTTTTTACATTTAGAATCTAATATCCTTACAGCCTACAAGTAGTCCTAAATATGATTATATAAAAATAATTAAGCAGAGTAAAGCCCTTAAAAAAATCATGTTTATCCAGCATCCAGCAGCCTTGTTTTCTCTCGGCTTCATTGCCCTTCTCATTTCCAGCCTGACTTGGTTTTTTATGTGAGGCCCCCCCGCAGTGCTGGACGTGTCAAGTCCCCCGCGGGTGTTGTGGTCGCACAAGCTGTCACTTTTACGACGGGGAGGCTGAATATCGCAGAGAAACCAACACCGCCGCTACGTCTAATTTGGGAGACCACGTCTCGGTCCTCAAATGTATTTCTTCCATCTGCCGCCATCAAAACATCCGACAGCAGGAGGAAGGCGTGGACGCACACAGACTAGTGACTCTGGAGCGAGTCCAACGGCAGGACGCCGCCCTCAGGACTTGAGAAGGAACCAGAAAGTCCAAACGTGGAGTTGGGTGATATCACTCGGTTTACTGCGATACATACTTTCAAAGTAAAATAGACGTCATATCAAGGTTAACATTGGGAGCAAAATGACTATCAGAAGGTGGGGTGGTAATCATTTTGCAAGGCAGTCTGCTGAAAATGATGGAGAGTGTCAGCCTACATTGCAACTGACTGTTTGCAAATATGAAAATATATTTTTTTAGGTTGGAAAAAAAAGCGGTAGAAATATTTTTTGGAGTCCAATTTTTGTTTTTATAGTGTTATTTTTTCTTTTTCTTGGTAAAACACTTTTTTGTGGTTCTAAATCATTTTTGGTTGCATTTTTTTTTCTTGTGAAAAAGTTGTGGTTCCAAACAATTTTTGGGTGGCAATTCTTTTTTGAGCCCTGTGATGAGGTGGCGACTTGTCCCGGGTGTATCCCGCCTTCCGCCCGATTGCAGCTGGGATAGGCTCCAGCACCCCCTGCAACCCCAAAAAGGGACGAGCGGTAGAAAATGGATGGATGGAATTTATATTATATATATATATATAAATATATATATTTGTACAAATATATGTATATATATATATATATATATATATATATATATATATTTATATTTGTGTATATATATATATTTGTACAAATATATATTTATATATATATATATATATACATATATGTACAGATATATATATATATATATATTTACATATATTTTTACAAGTATATATATATATATATGTATATATATATATATTTATATATATATATATTTGTACAAATATATATATATGTATATTTGTACAAATATATATATATATATATATGTACAAATATATATATATTTATATTTTTATATAAATATATACATATATTTTTACAAGTAAATATATATATATATATATATATACACAAATATATAAATCCATCCATCCATCCATCATCTTCCGCTTATCCGAGGTCGGGTCGCGGGGGCAGCAGCCTAAGCAGGGAAGCCCAGACTTCCCTATCTCCAGCCACTTCGTCTAGCTCTTCCCGGGGGATCCCGAGGCGTTCCCAGGCCAGCCAGGAGACATAGTCTTTCCAACGTGTCCTGGGTCTTCCCCGTGGCCTCCTACCGGTTGGACGTGCCCTAAACACCTCCCTAGGGAGGCGTTCCGGTGGCATCCTGACCAGATGCCCGAACCACCTCATCTGGCTCCTCTCGATGTGAAGGAGCAGCGGCTTTACGTTGAGCTCCTCCCGGATGGCAGAGCTTCTCACCCTATCTCTAAGGGAGAGCCCCGCCACCCGGCGGAGGAAACTCATTTCGGCCGCTTGTACCCGTGATCTTATCCTTTCGGTCATGACCCAAAGCTCATGACCATAGGTGAGGATGGGAACGTAGATCGACCGGTAAATTGAGAGCTTTGCCTTCCGGCTCAGCTCCTTCTTCACCACAACGGATCGGTACAACGTCCGCTTTACTGAAGACGCCACACCGATCCGCCTGTCGATCTCACGATCCACTCTTCCCTCACTCGTGAACAAGACTCCTAGGTATTTGAACTATAATATAAATATAAATATTTGTACAAATATATATATTTATATATATATGTACAAATATATATATATTTATATATATGTACAAATATATATATATATATATATATATATATATATATATATATATATATATATATATATATCTTTTTTTTCTTTGGTGTAAATTTTTTTGTGGGAATAAAAAACATTATTGTGGTTCTTAAAAATCATTTTGTCGCACTATTTTTTTTTTCGAAACAATTTTTGGTACAAAGTGTTGTACAAATCCATAACATTGTTGACTTTAAATCTGAAAGTATCAAAAGTATTATCAGTATTAGTTTTTTCAACCGAAGGTCATGACTGATTATAGATATTTCGTAACCTGGACTCGCAGCCAATTTTCACGTCCGCGTCGACATAAGCGGTTATCCACACAAGCGGTGAAGAAAAACCATTTTCCTGCTCCTGCAGCACAAAGCGAGATGTGTCAAAGTCCCGCTCGGAGGAGTTGGGTGTAGACCTTTTTCTGCTGAACTTTGTCCAAATCCAGCGTGGATGTTTATTGCCGAGTGTGCATTCTTCGCCCTTCTGGAAGTCTTTCAAAATAAAAGCCCCCCCTGGTGAATATTGAAGACGTTCCCAGACATCCGCATGGTTTCTTCCTCCGGCACGACTCCGTCTTCTGCTCACTCCCAGGTCGGATCCACTGGAGGAAGGTTGGATTCCACTCGCCTGGGTGAATTCCTGAGTGGGTTTTGATTGGTATTCCTGCGGCAGGAGGAAATTGATTCCAGCTTTCCTTCAGAACCTTCACACTTGTGTTCTCCTCCTCCTGGGGCGCGGAGATGATGTGATTGGAAGGTCTCCGTTAGAGGTGGATGGTGCTGTGGGAGTGGGAGTCCCTTCCTTTTCTTCCCCCACTCACGCCTCTGGGCCATGAATAAATGTATGGATGTCGACTACAGGAGCTTGTACAATTTTGAGATATAATCTAAGCTAAAGTATTAGCGTCTCATTTGGGGGTCCCACCACTGAAAAGTCAAAGCAAGGGGCTTTTTAGGGTCCTTGGCCCATTGCAAAAGGACTCCTGTGGAGTCAGCCAAACCAGGAAAATCTAAATTGCGCGCTAGCGCCCCCTAGGAAGGAAAGAAAAACAGACTACTTGTAACTTCCGTTAGGAATGTCGTAAAGACATAAAACAAAAACTGTCACGTAGGTCTAAGTTAGACCTACATTTCATAATTCTATCTTCTAGGGCAAAAATCAACAGGAAGTTGGAAAAAAAACCCTTCAAAACAAAATTTTCGCAAAAAATTCAATTTTTGTCTCTTTAAGCTGAAATTTGACCCCCTTAAAATGCTTCAAACTTGGCACACACATCAGGACTGGCCGAAATTGCGATCTAATGGAAAAAAAAAAAAAAAAAAAAAACTCAAAATTGCGCTCTAGCGCAATTTTTGATCAAAACACAGCAAAAACTGCTTCGAGGAAGAAAACACAGACAAAACTGCGTGTAACTTGAACCCTTCTGATTAAAAGTATTGAACAGAGTTTTGATTACTGCTCCGGTTTTGATTTTACGCGCCTTCAAAGAACCCCTGCGCAATATCACCTACAAAATGTCATTTTTGCCTCTTTGAGCTGTAATTTGACCCATTTAAAATGCTTAAAAGTGCAAGTTAAAGCTCTACTACGCCAAGCGAAAGCCATTTATCAACAACATCCAGAAACACCGATCTGTAATTTGACCCCGTTAACATGCTTCAAAACTCACCAAATTTGACACACACGTCGGTCTGGCATGCCTTCCCAACTTATTAGGCAGCCAAACCAGGAAAATCTAAATTGCGCGCTAGCGCCCCCTAGGAAGGAAAGAAAAACAGACTACTTGTAACTTCCGTTAGGAATGTCGTACAGACATAAAACAAAAACTGTCACGTAGGTCTAAGTTAGACCTACACTTCATAATTCTATCTTCTAAGGCAAAAATCAACAGGAAGTTGGAAAAAAACCCTTCAAAACTAAATTTTCGCAAAAAATTCCATTTTTGCCTCTTTGAGCTGAAATTTGACCCCCTTAAAATGCTTCAAACTTGGCACACACATCAGGACTGGCAGAAATTGCGATCTAATGGAAAAAAAACCAAAACAAAAAAACTCAAAATTGCGCTCTAGCGCAATTTTTGATCAAAACACAGCAAAAACTGCTTCGAGGAAGAAAACACAGACAAAACTGCGTGTAACTTCCGGTGGGAATGCCGGAAAGACATGAAACAAAAACTTGTATGTAGGTCTCACTTAGACCTACATTTTAATTATTGACATCCTTCAGCAAAAATCAACAGGAAGTTAAAAATTACCCCTTCAAAATGAAAGTTTTGTAAACACCCGTCCACCTTTTTTCAAAAGTTATCTCCTCTGAGCGCGTTTGTCGTTTCGGCTTCAAACTCGCACAGGAGAGGGATTGAACCCTTCTGATTAAAAGTATAGAACAGAGTTTTGATTACTGCTCCGGTTTTGATTTTACGCGCCTTCAAAGAACCCCTGCGCAATATTACCTAAAAAATGTCATTTTTGCCTCTTTGAGCTGTAATTTGACCCATTTAAAATGCTTCAAAGTGCAAGTTAAAGCTCTACTATGCCAAGCGAAAGCCATTTATCAACAACATCCAGAAACACCGATCTGTAATTTGACCCCCTTAACATGCTTCAAAACTCACCAAATTTGACACACATGTCGGTCTGGCATGATTTCCCAACTTATTAGGCAGCCAAACCAGAAAAATCTAAATTGCGCGCTAGCGCCCCCTAGGAAGGAAAGAAAAACAGACTACTTGTAACTTCAGTTAGGAATGTCATACAGACATAAAACAAAAACTGTCACGTAGGTCTAAGTTAGACCTGCATTTCACAATTCTATCTTCTAGGGCAAAAATCAACAGGAAGTTGGAAAAAAAACCCTTCAAAACAAAATTTTCGCAAAAAATTCAATTTTTGCCTCTTTGAGCAGAAATTTGACCCCCTTAAAATGCTTCAAACTTGGCACACACATCAGGACTGGCAGAAATTGCGATCTAATGGAAAAAAAAACAAACAAAAAAACTCAAAATTGCGCTCTAGCGCAATTTTTGATCAAAACACAGCAAAAACTGCTTCGAGGAAGAAAACACAGACAAAACTGCGTGTAACTTCCGGTGGGAATGCCGGAAAGACATGAAACAAAAACTTGTATGTAGGTCTCACTTAGACCTACATTTTAATCATTGACATCCTTCAGCAAAAATCAACAGGAAGTTAAAAATTACCCCTTCAAAATAAAAGTTTTGTAAACACCCGTCCACCTTTTTTCAAAAGTTATCTCCTCTGAGCGCGTTTGTCGTTTCGGCTTCAAACTCGCACAGGAGAGAGATTGAACCCTTCTGATTAAAAGTGTAGAACAGAGTTTTGATTACATCTCCGGTTTTGATTTTACGCGCCTTCAAAGAACCCCTGCGCAAAGTTACCTAAAAAATGTCATTTTTGCCTCTTTGAGCTGTAATTTGACCCATTTAAAATGCTTCAAAGTGCAAGTTAAAGCTCTACTATGCCAAGCGAAAGCCATTTATCAACAACATCCAGAAACACCGATCTGTAATTTGACCCCCTTAACAGGCTTCAAAACTCACCAAATTTGACACACACGTCGGTCTGGCATGATTTCCCAACTTATTAGGCAGCCAAACCACAAAAATCTAAATTGCGCGCTAGCGCCCCCTAGGAAGGAAAGAAAAACAGACTACTTGTAACTTCCGTTAGGAATGTCGTACAGACATAAAACAAAAACTGTCACGTAGGTCTAAGTTAGACCTGCATTTCACAATTCTATCTTCTAGGGCAAAAATCAACAGGAAGTTGGAAAAAAAACCCTTCAAAACAAAATTTTCGCAAAAAATTCAATTTTTGCCTCTTTGAGCTGAAATTTGACCCCCTTAAAATGCTTCAAACTTGGCACACACATCAGGACTGGCAGAAATTGCGATCTAATGGAAAAAAAAACAAACAAAAAAACTCAAAATTGCGCTCTAGCGCAATTTTTGATCAAAACACAGCAAAAACTGCTTCGAGGAAGAAAACACAGACAAAACTGCGTGTAACTTCCGGTGGGAATGCCGGAAAGACATGAAACAAAAACTTGTATGTAGGTCTCACTTAGACCTACATTTTAATCATTGACATCCTTCAGCAAAAATCAACAGGAAGTTAAAAATTACCCCTTCAAAATAAAAGTTTTGTAAACACCCGTCCACCTTTTTTCAAAAGTTATCTCCTCTGAGCGCGTTTGTCGTTTCGGCTTCAAACTCGCACAGGAGAGAGATTGAACCCTTCTGATTAAAAGTGTAGAACAGAGTTTTGATTACATCTCCGGTTTTGATTTTACGCGCCTTCAAAGAACCCCTGCGCAAAGTTACCTAAAAAATGTCATTTTTGCCTCTTTGAGCTGTAATTTAACCCATTTAAAATGCTTCAAAGTGCAAGTTAAAGCTCTACTTTGCCAAGCGAAAGCCATTTATCAACAACACCCAGAAACACCTCAACATGCTTCAAAACTCACCAAATCTTACACACACATCAGGGCTGGCGAAAATTGCCATCTAATAAAAAAACAAACCCTAAAAATCAAAATTGCGCTCTAGCGCCCCCTAGGAAAAAACCCAGACAAAACTGCTTGTAACTTCTGTTAGGAATGTCGTAGAGACATGAAACAAAAACCTCTATGTAGGTCTGCCTTAGATCAGGGCTTGAGTAGCGGCGGCAGCACCCAAAGGCAGACCCGACCAACGCTGCTTGCAGCTTTAATTTTTATTGTATTTATTGTGCACAAAATGCTAAAACAGACATGATGAAAATCAACTTTGTATTATATGTAATATTATTTCATTTTTAGTTGAATTTTTATTGACATTTCTATCCATTACATCATACTTCCATACATTTATTGTCTGCCCTAAATGTTGTTTGTGTTTATATCCCAACGATGCCACTTCCCCCCCCAAAATAAGTTTATAGTTTTTTTTTTAGTTTTTTTTTGTTTATGTCCCAACAATGCCACCCCCCCCCAAAAAATAAGTTTATAGTTTTTTTTCTATTTATTTATTAACTATTTGTTTAAGTTATTTAATTTATTATTATTATGTTTTATTTATTTGTTAGTATTATTATTACTTTGGTTTGTTTAGGTTTTTTTTTTGCAGTTTTTTTAAAATGCTTTTATTATGTTTATTATGTTTTTATCATGTTTTATATGTTTATGTTTATTATTATGTTTATTATGTTTTTATTATGTTTTATTTGTTTGTTAGTATTATTATTACTTTGTTTTTTTTGTTTTTTTTGCTGTTTTTCTTTATGTAACATTAATATTCATATACAATACCGAGATTGTAAATGAATATTTTTAGTGTTTATTGTATATTTGTTGTATATTTTTATTGTATATTAATATTCATATACAATACAGAGATTGTAAATGAATATTTTTTGTGTGTGTGTGGCGACACCAAATGGCTACAATAATTTATTAAGCTGGTGGCGTGGTGAAATTTGAGTAATGCGGACACGTTTGTTACTGGAAATTTTTTTAATAGATTTGATGTAAATTTAGAGATACCACCAACTTTGTTCTATATTTAATATTATTATTATTTTTATAGTTACATTTTTTTTACATTCTTATACATTACATCATATTTCCATAAATTTATTGTCTGCCCTAAATGTCAAAAATATATATATTTTTTGTTTATATCCCAACAATGCCAACCCCCCCCAAAAAATAAATGTGTATATGTTTTTTCCATTTATTTATTTACTATTTTTGTTAATTATTTTACTTATTATTATATAATTTTTCAAAATGTATTTGTTAATATTATTATTACTTTGGTTAATTTTGTTTTTTTTTGCTCTTTTTCCATATGTAACCTTAATATTCACGTACAATATCGATATTGCGTATCGGCCGATACCGATATTAAACCGACACAATATCAGCACAAGTTATGCATACTTATATTATTTTGTAGCGTGGAATTATTCAACCACGGATGAAATTATATGCATCACATGGAATGGATTTATGCTGTCTTAAAATTGAAGTGGTGTGGTATTTATTTATTTTTGTGTGTGTGTGGCGACACCAAACGGCTACAATAATTTATTAAGCTGGTGGCGTGGTGTAAGTGGAGTAATGCGGACACATTTGTTACTGGACACAATTTTAATACATATGATGTAAAATTAAAGATACCAGTTGGTGTCAACTTTGTATTATTTCTAGTATTTTTTTAACTTTAATTTTTAATGAAATTCCTATCCATTACATCAGGCGAGGGGGGGGGGGGGGGGTGGTGGTAGACGGGGTTTGTTGGTGGTCTTTTTTTTTATTTTTTCTTTGTCATGAAAAAGAGACGTTTTTGTCATGAAAAAGGGAGGTTTTTGTGGTTGGTGCACTAATTGTAAGTGTATATTGTGTTTTTTATGTTGATTTAATCAAATAAAATAAAAATAAAAAATATTTTTTTTTAATAAAAAATTATAAAAAATTCTTCTGCGGCCCGGTACCAATGTGGCCGCGGTCCGGTGGTTGGGCACCACTGCATTACATCATACGTCCATAAATGTATTGTCTGTCCTAAATGTCAAAATGATATATTTTTTTGTTTATATCCCAATGATGCCACTCCCCCACCCTAAAAATATATATATATTTTTTTCTATTTATTTATTTACTATTTGTTTATATTCTTTTATTTATTATCATTTATTGATATTCCTATCCATGACATCATACTTGCATAAATTATACATTTATTGTCAGCCCTAAATGTCAAAATAATATATTTTTTGTTTATATCCCAACAATGCCACCCCCCCAAAAAAAGTAGGTTTATTTTCTATTTCTTTATATTATTTTATGTATTATTATCCAAACCAATCCAATCCACTTTATTTATATAGCACATTTAAACAACAATAACGTTTCCAAAGTGCTGCACAGCCATGTTAAAAACAATATTATAAAAAAACAAAAAAACAATATTATGCTCCACCAATGACTGAATAAAACAAAAAATAAATAAAAATAAAACCAACAAAAACAATATAAAAACACATATGATTAAAAACTATTTTAAAGGGTAAAATCAATTAAAACAGTAAAATAAAAATCAAAGTGTATAAAAAACACATTATTACATATTATTATTGTTTTAAAATGTATTTATTAATATTATTATTACTTCAGTTTTTTTTTTGCTGTTTTTCTATATGTAACATTAATATTCACATAGAATACCGATATTGGTTAGTAATCCTCTGGTACTTAAATGTTTTGTACATAGTTAGGATGTAGAACTGCGGCCTACACTTCATAAAAGTTTTATGCACTTTGAGCCCACAGGGAATGAATTGACTGACAAAACGAGGTGTTGATTAGCGGAGTGCCAACCACAACAAGGTCGCCATTTGAACCACGCTCCATTTCCCTCCTGCTTGCTCGCTAAGCGCTGCTAATCCGGTGAAGTCCCCCGCTGCTCGGGATACTTAACTTCCACCATGATCAGCTGCTTGTTGATCCAGGGGGAGAAGGTGATTACCACCTCCTCGCCACCTTTCCTGTGCACGCTGCGGAGAACTCCCACATTTTTTTTACGACCCCTTTCACACAAAACACCCACGCGGCTTTATCGACCATGACTGCTGAACACCGGAAGTCTGTTCCGGGGTCAAACAGGGACTAGAAGTACATACACACAACAGTGCTTCTCTAATATTATATGAACATATTTCCACTTTGTTTTGTTTATTAAATTGTTGTAAGTATTCCTCTGCATAACATTGTACGCTTATTAACATTAAAGGAAACAACACACCGTGGTTACAATTGATTACATTTTCGAGCTGAAAACATGCATTTTTAGGGTGTGGCGGCTTTTATTTTGTCGTGGCGGTTTGATTTTTATTTATTTTTTAACTAATCAGGGCCAATAGTGTGTTCATAATAGACTATATAAAGTATACCCAGTCATACAAAATATTATTTAAGTTTGTTTTCATGTTAAAAAAAAACATGCATTTTTAGGGTGTGGCGGCTTTTATTTTGCCGTGGCGGTTTGATTTTTTTTTTTAAACTAATTATGGCCAATAGTGTGAACAAAATAGACTATATAAAGTATACCCAGTCATACAACATATTATTTAAGTTTGTTTTCATGTTAAAAAAACATGCATTTTTAGGGTGTGGCCGCTTTTATTTTGCCGTGGCGGTTTGATTTTTTTTTTTTTTAAACTAATTATGACCAACAGTCTGTACATAATAGACTATATAAAGTATACCCAGTCATACAACATATTATTTAAGTTTGTTTTCATGTTAAAAAAAACATGCATTTTTAAGGTGTGGCGGATTTTATTTTGCCGTGGCGGTTTGATTTTTTTTTTTCTAACTAATTACGGCCAATAGTGTGTACATAATAGACTATATAAAGTATACCCAGTCATACAACATATTATTTAAGTTTGTTTTCATGTTAAAAAAACATGCATTTTTAGGGTGTGGCGGCTTTTATATTGCCGTGGCGGTTTGATTATTATTTTTTTTTAAACTAATTATGACCAACAGTGTGTACATAATAGACTATATAAAGTATACCCAGTCATACAACATATTATTTAAGTTTGTTTTCATGTTAAAAAAACATGCATTTTTAGGGTGTGGCGGCTTTTATTTTGCCGTGGCGGTCACCCCGAACAGTAAAAATGTAGGGAAAAGGAACAAAAGTATGTAATGTCATTAGAAAAAGCTGAAATCGGCTATCAAATAATTTTGTTTTTAAATATGTCGGTTTATAGCATCCTTTTTTAAATTTTCATTAAAATATATCAAAATAGTCCCTGCACACTTTGACTAAAAACATGAATAATACAGTAGTATTGGCCCCGAAATTAAATAAAGCATATAGGAAGATTTTTAATACATTTTAAGTGTTTTTTAAACTAACTATGGCCAATAGTGTGTACATAATAGACTATATAAAGTATACCCAGTCATACAACATATTATTTAAGTTTGTTTTCATGTTAAAAAAACATGCATTTTTAGGGTGTAGCGGCTTTTATTTTGCCGTGGCGGTCTGATTTTTTTTTTTTTAAACTAATTATGGCCAATAGTGTGTACATAATAGACTATATAAAGTACACCCAGTCATACAACATATTATTTAAGTTTGTTTTCATGTTACTAAAACATGCATTTTTAGGGTGTGGCGGCTTTTATTTTGCCGTGGCGGTTTGATTTTTTTTTTTTTAAACTAATTATGGCCAATAGTGTGTACATAATAGACTATATAAAGTATACCCAGTCATACAACATATTATTTAAGTTTGTTTTCATGTTAAAAAAACATGCATTTTTAGGGTGTGGCGGCTTTTATTTTGCCGTGGCGGTCACCCCGAACAGTAAAAATGTAGGGAAAAGGAACAAAACTATGTAATGTCATTAGAAAAAGCTGAAATTGGCTATCAAATAATTTTGTTTTTAAATATGTCGGTTTATAGCATCCTTTTTTTAATTTTTATTAAAATATATCAAAATAGTCCCTGCACACTTTGACTAAAAACATGAATAATACAGTAGTATTGGCCCCGAAATTAAAAAAAGCATATAGGAAGATTTTAAATATATTTTAAGTGTTTTTTTTAACTAATTATGGCCAATAGTGTGTACATAATAGACTATATAAAGTATACCCAGTCGTACAACATATTGTTTAAGTTTGTTTTCATGTTAAAAAAACATGCATTTTTAGGGTGTGGCGGCTTTTATTTTGCCGTGGCGGTTTGATTATTATTATTTAAACTAATTATGGCTAATAGTGTGTTCATAATAGACTATATAAAGTATACCCAGTCATACAACATATTATTTAAGTTTGTTTTCATGTTAAAAAAACATGCATTTTTAGGGTGTGGCGGTTTTTATTTTGCCGTGGCGGTTTGATTTTTTTTTTTTTTTTTAACTAATTATGGCTAATAGTGTGTACATAATAGACTATATAAAGTATACCCAGTCATACAACATATTATTTAAGTTTGTTTTCATCTTAAAAAAACATGAATTTTTAGGGTGTGGCAGCTTTTATTTTGCCGTGGCGTTTTGATTTTATTTTTTTTAAACTAATTACGGCCAATAGTGTGTACATAATAGACTATATAAAGTATACCCAGTCATACAACATATTATTTAAGTTTGTTTTCATGTTAAAAAAAACATGCATTTTTAGGGTGTGGCGGCTTTTATTTTGCCGCGGTGGTCACCCCGAACAGTAAAAATGTAGCGAAAAGGAGCAAAACTATGTAATGTCATTAGAAAAAGCTGAAATTAGCTATCAAATAATTTTGTTTTTAAATATGTCGGTTTTTAGCATCCTTTTTTAAATTTTCATTAAAATATATCAAAATAGCCCCTGCGCACTTTGACTAAAAACATGAATAATACAGTAGTATTGGCCCCGAAATTAAATAAAGCATATAGGAAGATTTTTAATATATTTTAAGTGTTTTTTTAAACTAACTATGACTGATAGTGTGTAAATAATAGACTATATAAAGCATGGGTCACCAACCTTTTTGAAACCAACTGGTCGCGTTTGGAGGAAGAAGAATACTGAGTTGCATCCCAAGAACACCACACCTACTGTGAAGCATGGGGGTGGAAACATTATGCTTTGGGGCTGTTTTTCTGCTAAGGGGACAGGACGATTGGTTGACCAAATATTTATTTTCCACCATCATTTACAAATAAATTCTTTAAAATTCCTACAATGTGAATTCCCAGATTTTTTTTCCACATTCCGTCTCTCACAGTTGAAGTGTACCTATGATGAAAATTACAAACCTCTGTCATTTTTTTAAGTGGGAGAACTTGTGGAATCGCTGGCTGACTAAATACTTTTTTTGCCCCACTGTATTTACTTCCATTCACGTCTTGCTCGTGCCAACTTTCCTTTGCATCGGAAGAAATGAAATCCAAACCACTTAGATCGCACTTGTCAGTATCGTGTCCACCGATTGGCTCGGCCTTACTATATTGGATTAAAAGGTGCAAATGTTAAAACCTCAATTTAAAAGGTTGTTAACAGATTTTTTTATTTTTTTATTATGCTCTCGCCATGAAAATATTGGATCATTCTTACTTAACGATGATAATAAATTACCGCGGTCAGGCCTGTGGCCAATTAGCGGCGATAAATAAGGTTTTTACAGTACATTTAAAGATGACGTACAGGTGTGAAATGTTAGCATTGGAAAAAAAAAAGGAAATACCTTCAACCCTCCTTCGGGCGTCTGACCGTTCCGACCGTCATTATTCGCTGGAACTGCTGCTCTGAGTTCATCTCTACCGAGCCGGCAGGACTGGAGGCGACACAGGTGGTGGTGGTGGTGATGATCCATTTGCTACAGATGAAATAAACGAAAGACCGAGTTGAATTATTAATAATTCCTGCTGTGGGGAGGGAGAGTGCAAAGGTGAGGTGCGGACCTGGACTAATCAGACTGAACCCTACCAGGTTCTGGAACTCGAATAAGCTGGCCGCTCTGGTGCGGATCCTTCTGACATTAACAATCCAGTCTGCTTGGAGGAACTGGATTTACCTTACAAGCCAACCTGGGCTGCAGGTACTAGTATAGAACCACGGCACTAATGAATCAAAAAATGGTACTATACCCGGTTTGAAAAGCACCGTTTCTCAATTTTAATTATTATTATTATTTTTTTACGTATTACGGCCCTGCAGTGAGGTGGCGACTTGTCCAGGGTGTACCCCGCCTTCCGCCCGATTGTAGCTGAGATAGGCGCCAGCGCCCCCCGTGATCCCGAAAGGGAATAAGCGGTAGAAAATGGATGGATGGATGGATTACGCCGCACCGTCACGTGGTGACATTGCTAGTTTTACGAGCAGAGGAGCATGTTCGGCAGCGCACGCACACTGAGTCATTAAAATAATAATAATAATAATAATCCATCCATTTTATACCACTTATTCCCTTTGGGGTTGCGGGGGGCGCTGATGCTTATCTCAGCTACAATCAGGCGGAAGGAGGCGTACACCCTGGACAAGTCGCCACCTCATATTATTATTACTATTATTAAAATCAATCTAATAATAATAATAATAGATTTTATTAATAAAAAACACTTTACATTGAGCAAGCAAGCTCAAAGTGCTATAGTGTATAAAAAAAAATATATATATATAATAAACATAAATAAAATATAAAAACTACAACAGCTTAATAGCTAGAACTAGTATGCATGTATCTATAAACAGGCTTTTTTTTTTTTTTAAAAGAAGGGTTTTCAAGCCTTTTTAAAAGCATCCACAGTCTGAGGTGCCCTCAGGTGGTCAGGGAGAGCGTTCCACAGACTGGGTGTAGCGGAGCAGAAAGCGAGTACTTACAAGCAGACGCAGTGTGTAGACAGAAACAAGGGAGAATGGACGCTGTGGAAGTCTTTCTTTTGTGGGTTCACCCGAAGCTGACAAGTCCTCACAACAGCCCGGGTGTCTGGTGTTAACATCCATCCATCCATTTTCTACCGTTTGTCCCTTTCGGGGTACACCCTGGACAAGTCGCCACCTGACCACAGGGCCAACACAGAGAGACTGACAACATTCACACACTAGGGCCAATCTAATGTTGCCAATCAACCTATCCCCAGGTGTATGTCTTTGGAGGTGGGAGGAGCCTATCCCCAGGTGCATGTCTTTGGAGGTGGGAGGGGCCTATCCCCAGGTGCATGTCTGTGGAGGTCTTGCTCATCAACTCCGACCCCATTCGTGTGTGTCGGCCAGGCTGCTACTGATAAGCACGGCAGGGGACTGGATGCCCGATCCCAGCTGGGTAATCCAATCAGCTGCCAGCTGTGCTTCGAGGCCGGTCCCCGCACACCCCATTCCTGCAGGAGGCGCGCCGACCATGAATTGATTAACGTGGACCCCGACTTATTCGGGTGTTACCATTTAGTGGTCGATTGTACGGAATATGTACTGTACTGTGCAGTCTACTAATAAAAGTTCCAATAAATCGATCAATCAATCAAACCACGCCTCCCTGCGTAGACGCATTTTGACCTAAAAACCGACGATAAAGGTGAAACCACACTGAAACACCCTCAGGAAGAGGTGCTTTAAGACATGGCTAGCTAGCTAGTGGCTAACATCCATCCTTAGTCGGAATTATTTTTGCTACTTTCTAAATCACTAATCCTCGCCGCCATGGCGACAAATAAAGTATCATCCCTGCAGGACGAGGAACAGCTAAACATGCTTCACCACACACCGTAGGAGGATACAATAGCTCACGGCTAACAAAAGCTAGCGCTCCTGAATATAAACAAACGCCATGGGGCGGGATCAACACCTGACATAAACGGTAAATGGGTTAGATTTGTATTGCGCTGTAGAGGTTGCCCTCCAGTGGGTCCCTCAGACCACCGCACACTGCCACAAGAGCCCGGATTGCTTTCCAGCCAAGTGTTGTTTTGCGTCTCGTGCCTTTCTCGCTCTAACAACGTGTCTCAATCCGGCTGCTGCCAATAAAGGCGGCAGGTGATTAGATAACGAAGGCCCACCTGGGCCATTCACTCACCCGTGGCTGTCTTCGAGGCCGGTCCTTGGCCGCCCTGTCCCGCGGCAGGCCCGCAGGCCACGCCCCCCCTCCACAAGCGCTTTTCTACCTTCAAGGACCTCAAAGCGCTTTGACACTATTTCCCCATTCACCCATTCACACACTGATGTCATCTGCAAAGCAAGGCCCTAACCCTGACCCCTCAGGAGCAAGGGTGAAGTGTCTTGCTCAAGGACACAACGGACGTGACTAGGTTGGTAGAAGGTAGGGATCGAACCAGGAACCCTCAGGTTGCTGGCACGGCAACTCTCCTAAGAGAGCCACGCCGTCCCCATCCACTGTAGTGATACCAAGTACGAGAGCGTATCTAGTAGATAATCTATTTTTTATCCATCCATCCATCCATTTACTACCGCTTATGTGAATGTGAGTGTGAATGTTGTCTGTCTATCTGTGTTGGCCCTGCGATGAGGTGACGACTTGTCCACGGTGTACCCCGCCTTCCGCCCGATTGTAGCTGAGATATTTTTTATCATCACAAAATATTTTTTCCTTTTTTAAAATGTATATCATGTTTATAAACTCAGGAAATATGATCCCGTAACTACTTGGTATCGGATCGATACCTGAATGTGTGGTATCGTCCAAAACTAATGTAACGTATCAAAGAAGAGAACAATAAGTGGTTATTAAATTCTAACAGAAGTGTAGATAGAACATGTTAAAACAGAAAATAAGCAGGTATTAACAGTAAATGAACAAGTGGATTAAAAATCTATTTTTTACAGTTTGTCCTTTATAATGTTGACAAAATAATAGGTCGATAAATGACACAATATGTTACTGCGGACTAATTAGGAGCCTTTGTTTGTTTACTTACTACTAAAAGACAAGTTTTATGGTATGTTCACTATTTTATTTAAGGGCTAAATTGCAATAATAAACATATTTTTAATGTACTCTAAGATTTGTTGTTAAAATAAAGCCAATAAAGCAATTTTTTTGTGTTGCCCTTTATTTAGAAAATACATTTTGGTACCGGTACCGGTACCAAAATATTGGTATCGGGTCAACCCTAATCTCCACTTAAAGTCCACATACGTGTGCTCCCTTCCTGGAAATCTATAAACGTGCACATGAAAATAAATATGTAGAATAAACAGTACACCCCATCGCTATGGCAACAATTTGATATCATAATAATCATGCAGGAATGACCTCTAACCTGTTAAGAAATGACTTGTGTGTGTGATGTATAGTACACGTAGTACATTAATATAAATATGAAGAACAAACACCAAAAGCAGTGAAGTTGTCACGTTGTGTAAAAGGTAAATAAAAACAGAATACAAGGATTTGCAAATCCTTTTCAACTTCTATTCAATTGAATAGACTGCAAAGGCAAGATATTTAACGTTCAAATTGGCATTTTTTTTGGCAAATATTAGCTCGTTTGGAATTGGATGGCTGCGACGTGTTTCAAAAAAGCTGGCACAGGTGGCAAAAAAGACCGAGAGAGTTGAGGGATGCTCATCAAACGCTTATTTGGAACACGCTGCAGGTGAACGGGCTCATTGGGAACAGGTGGGTGCCGTGATTGGGTATAAAAAGCAGCTTCCGTGAAATGCACGGTCCTTCGAAAATAAGGACGGGGCGCGGGTCGCCGCTTTGTGAACAAATACGTGAGCAAATTGTTTAAGAACAACAAATCCCAACAAGCTATTGCAAGGAATTTAGGGATTTCAACATCTACGGTCCGTAATGACATCAAAAGGTTCAGAGAATCTGGAGAAATCACTGCACGTGAGCCATGATATTACGGACCTTGGATCCCTCAGGCGGTACTGCATCAAAAAGCCACATCAGTGTGTAAAGGATATCACCACATGGGCTCTGGAACACTATATCTGTAAGTGCAAGCTAAAACTGTACTATGTAAAGCGAAACCCATTTAGAATAGAATAGAAAGTACTTTATTGATCCCTGGGGGAAATTCAGCACCACAGTTCGCTCACAATAAACAACAATAATAATAAAAAATATATAACATATATTATATATATAATATATCCATCCATCCATTTTCTACCGCTTATTCCCTTTTGGGGTCGCGGGGGGCGTTGGCGCCTATCTCAGCTACAATCGGGCGGAAGGCGGGGTACACCCTGGACAAGTCGCCACCTCATCGCAGGGCCAACACAGATAGACAGACAACATTCACACTCACATTCAAACACTAGGGCCAATTTAGTGTTGCCAATCAACTTATCCCCAGGTGCATGTCTTTGGAAGTGGGAGGAAGCCGGAGTACCCGGAGGGAACCCACGCATTCACAGGGAGAACATGCAAACTCCACACAGAAAGATCCCGAGCCCGGATTTGAACCAAGGACTGCAGGACCTTCGTATTGTGAGGCAGACGCACTAACCCCTCTGCCACCGTGAAGCCCTTATGTAATATATGAATAATATAAATATATTTTACATATATTCGACATTTAAGTGCAGTCAAGAAGGAACTTTTCTATTATACATTCATTTTCATATTTATCAACAACACCCAGAAACGCCGCCGGCTTCGCTGGGCCCTAGCTCATCTAAAATGCACTGATGCAAAGTGGGAAAAGTGTTCTGTGGTCTGACGAGTCCACATTTCCAAATGTTTTTTGGAAACTGTGGACGTCGTGACAAAGAGGAAGTTGCAAAGTTGAACAAACCAGCATCCGTGATGGTATGGGGGTGTATTATTTCCCAAGGCATGGGTAACTTACACATCTGTGAAGGCACCATTAATGCTGAAAGGTACATGCAGGTTTTGGAGCAACATATGTTGCCATTAAATCATCGTTATCATGGACGCCCCTGCTTATTTCAGCAAGACAATGCCAAGCCAGGTGTTACGACAATGTGGCTTCATACAAGTTTGTATATGTATTTTAAGTAAATATGGAATATTAGAGGTTCATTTTCAAGTGAAGAAGTAGATGATGAAGTGAACTGACAGCAGATAACAGTGGGCGGTGCAGGTGTAGGTGGAAGTGGGCGTGGGGGTGGGGGGGGGGGGGTGTTAAAGCTGTGAAGCACACGGTCTTGATGGCTGACACTCCAACGCCAGCGGAAAGCGTCAAGATGGTCTCAGGTGGCGTGATTAACGTGTCGAGCCAGGGAGTGAAGGTGAGGTTCAGGTGTGGCGAGGGCACTTCACGAGCAGACCGCCATTAGGCGCCGGGTCACTTACCTCCGAGGCGCGTTTGTGAGCGTGATCATCATCGTGCGGGAGGTCAGGCGAGAGGACAGCGTTGTATCGCTGTGAGCAGACGTTGCCATGGAAACAGATTTGGGTTAATTGCACCACCTGTACTTAGTGAAAATAATGAAATGATTACAATAAAAAAAACATTGGATCCTCAAAAGTATTTCATTACATTTTTTGTTCCGATGTCTTTGGTCCCAAAACACATGGATGGACTCCCTGGTCGCTGGTTCCAGTCCTCTTCTTTGCCACAGTTCAACCCTGGAACAGATCAAGTCAATCTGAGACAAAGTTAAATTTTGCCCATGAGGAGAATGCATGGAGCTGGGCACTGAGTTACAGTCTCTCCCTACGCTCTGAGGAACACTCCTCGTTCTCCTCTATTTATTCAGTTTAGGACGTTGCCTTGGTTACATCGCTGAGGCTGCTCCCAAAGGGAGGGGTCACACACTATGCGAGCATCTCAACCCTGGAACAGATCAAGTCAATCTGAGTCGACATACTGTATTCTGCCAATAATATGACTTATTAATAATAAATGATTTTTTTTACATTTTAAAACAGTAAAAGCCTTTAAATACTGTGAATGATTATTACGGGCTATTATGGGCCTGCTGCAATGCAAGCAACCCATATTATTATTGCTCATACGTCAACTTTTATTATTATCAGAGTTCCGCATGTTCTTCCTCTGCCAAATACGAGACGAACCGGCCCACAAACCCCCACATACACTAGATTACAAAAAGTCTTTGGCCACCCATGCAAATGATGAGAATCAGGTGTCCTAATTGTCAGGTCTAAGCACCGAACTATCTATTAAACAGAACAAGAAGCAAGGAATCAGGCAGACACAGAGTTCAATTTTGCCCATGAGGAGAACGCATGGCGCTGCGCACTCAGTTACAGTCTCACCCTACGCTCTGAGGAACAGTCCTCGCGCTTCTCTATTTATTCAGTTTAGGACGTTGCCCTAGTTACATCGCTGAGGCTGCTTCTAAAGGGAGGGGTCACACACTATGCGAGCATCTCAACCCTGGAACAGATCAAGTCATTTTACGGAATAAATAAAGTACTATCTAATCTAATCTAATCTAATCAGAGTTGACATACAGTATTCTGCCAATAATATGACTTATTAATAATACAATAATTGTTTTACATTTTACAAACAGTAAAATCCTTTAAATGATGTGAATCATTTGCCAAAAGTATTTGGCCACCCATCCAACTGATGAGAATCAGGTGTCCTAATTGTCAGGTCTAAGCACCGAACTATCTATTTAACAGAACAAGAAGCAAGGAATCAGGCAGAGACAGAGTTCAATTTTGCCCATGAGGAGAACGCATGGAGCTGGGCACTCAGTTACAGTCTCACCCTACACTCTGAGGATCAGTCCTCGCGCTCCTCTATTTATTCAGTTTAGGACGTTGCCCTAGTTACATCGCTGAGGCTGCTTCTAAAGGGAGGGGTCACACACTATGCGAGCATCTCAAACCTGGAACAGATCCAGTCAATCTGAGTCAACATACTGTATTCTGCCAATAATGTGACTTATTAATAATACATTATTTGTTTAACATTTTACAACAGTGAGCTTTCAAAGTTCCTTTCACTGGAACTAAAGGGGTCGAGCCCAACTCCTGAAAAAACAACCCCACACCATAATTCCTCCTCCACCAAATTTCACGCTTGGCACTAATGCAGTCCGAAATGTAGCGTTCTCCTGGCAACCTCCAAACCCAGACTGGTCCATCAGATTGCAAGATGGACCAGATGCTCTAGAGTCCAGTGGCGACGTGCTTTTACACCACTGCATCCCACGCTTTGCATTGGACTTGGTGATTTATGGCTTAGATGCAGCTGCACGGCCGTGGAAACCCTTTCCGTGAAACTCTCTGCGAAGTTCGGAGCTCTGTAGCAGCTGACTGTGCAGAAAGTCTTGGCCCTATGTGCTTCAGCATCCGCTGACCCCTCTCTGTCGGTTAACGTGGCCTACCACTTGGTGGCTGAGTTGCTGTTGTTCCCAAAACGCTTCACTTTTCTAATAATAAAATTGACTCTGAAATATTAAGGAGCGAGGACATTTAACGGCTTGATTTGTTGCACAGGTGGCATCCTATGAAAGTTCCACGCTAGAAATCACTGATAATGGCCCATTCTTTCACAAATGTTTGTACAAACAGTCTCCATGCCTAAGTGCTTGATTTTATACACCTGTATTGTAAGTGATTCGGACACCTGATTATAGTTATTTGGAATGCTTTTGGTAATATATATATATATATATATATATATATATATATATATATATATATATACATATATATACATACATATATATATACAGTACAGGCCTAAAGTTTGGACACACCTCATTTCAATGCGTTTTCACTTTCATGCGACTGCCTCTTAGATTAGATTAGATTAGATAGTACTTTATTTATTCCGTCAGGAGAGTTCCTTCAGGAAAATTACAATTTTCAGCACAATCCCATTCAAGATCAGACAAACATTACAGGGAGACAGAACAGGATTGCTGACGGGTCTGCCGGCTTCCAGCGGCCCTTCCAAAAAAGATGACATACAGGTAAACAAAGGGGGGGGGGGGGGGGGGGGGGGGGGGAAGAATAGAAGATTAAAATAAAATGAAAAAAATGTATATTATCATTTGGTGCAGCCGGGCCGGAGCAGGAGGGGATGGAAAGAGAAAAAAAGGAAGACAGAGGGGGAAATTGTGGGTATAAAACAACAACAGCAAAAACAACAACAACTGTAGAACAACACCAGCACATACATAATATGTACAAATATGATCGTAAAAGTGATAGCAAATAAGCAGTTAGTGAAATAAATAATAATATAGAAATGACATTAAGCATTTTTACACTACAACTGGAGCAATACAAATACCAAAGCACTATTGATTATGAACAACACTAATAGTTTACCTCTATTATCAACAATACATTTGTTCAAATGCAACAATACGTATACATAATAACTAGAAAGATAAAATATATATATATATTAATAAATAAAAAGGAATACTGAAAGATGGAGGGGAAGAGAGAGAGGCAACCTATATTAATCTTGTAGATTGTTATAGTAAGAATAGGTTAAGCTTTGTCAGTATGCCATGTATGCCAAGGCAACTTTTTAAAGGGGAACATTATCAGCAGACCAATGTAAGCGTCAATATATACCTTGATGTTGCAGAAAAAAGACCATGTATTTTTTTAACCGATTTCCGAACTCTAAACGGGTGAATTTTGGCGAATTAAACCCCTTTCTGTTTATCGCTCTTTTAGTGATGACGTCAGAACGTGACGTCACCGAGGTAATACAGCCACCATTTTCATTTTCAACACATTACAAACACCGGGTCTCCGCTCTGTTATTTTCTGTTTTTCCGACTATTTTTTGGAACTTTGGAGACATCATGCCTCGTCGGTGTGTTGTCGGAGGGTGGAACAACACTAACAGGGAGGGATTCAAGTTGCACCACTGGCAAGAAATCTGCCGCCAGACCCCCATTAAATGTGCCAGAGTGTCTCCACATTTGACCGGCGATGCTAAGACAGACATGGCACAGAGATGTATGGATAACCTGCAGATGCATTTGCAACCATAAAGTCAACGAAATCACAAAAGTGAGTTTTGTTGATGTTGACTTATGTGCTAATCAGACATATTTGGTCGCAGCATGACTGCTAGCTAATCGATGCTAACATGCTACGCTAATCGACGCTAACATGCTATTTACGCTAGCTGTATGTACATTTGAAACTAGATACCCACATTTAATGCGAAACAAACACTTACCAATCAACATATTTAAGTTGCTCCAGTGTCACAAGACGCGAAAGTCCTGATCGTTTGGTCCGCACATTTTACCGGCGATGCTAATAAGGCAGCCACTTCATTAGGTACACCCACGCTATGGCCGAATAGCGTCAATAGCTATTCGCTCAATAGCTTCAGTTTCTTCTTCGATTTCGTTTTCGCTATCTGCCTCCATACTCCCGAGCATCTGTTTCAATACATGCGTAATCTGTTGAATCGCTTAAGCCGCTGAAATCCGAGTCTGAATCCGAGCTAATGTCGCTATATCTTGCTGTGGTAACCTCCAAGTTGTTTGTATCGGCAGCCCTGTCACAGGGAAATGGACAGTCGCATTGCAAAATAGCGAAAATCAAGAACTTTAAAGCTTTTTTTTTAGGGATATTCCGGGAGGTGTAAAATTTTGCAAAAAAAAAAATTCGAAAAATAAAACAAGCCACGGGGAACTGATTTTTATTGTTTTTAACCCTTTTGAAATTGTGATAATGTTCCCCTTTAAGATGCAGCCTCACTGAGCTTCCTGTGTTGCATCCTTTTCATTTCTTTCTTTTAATAAAACGCTTTCTCCTGAGACCAACCTTGTTATGATGCTAAAGCAGCGCTCTGCTGTGCTGATATTATCACACACACACACGTACACACACGTACACACACACACACACACACACACACACACACACACACACACACACACACACATACACACACACACACACGCACACACACTCCAAAGAGTAAACATTACAGAATGATGCATGCGACCTGAGGCCTCCATGACTCGTAAGATAAATCAAGAACAAGGACGAGTTGTAAAGATGATGAACACGATCCACACTGGCCGAGCTCGATTGTGTTGGCATGTGGAAGAAATCATGGGAATAGTCTGTTCCAGTGTCAAACTGGAACTGCACGGCCAATGTGTCAGGTGGCACTTACTTACAGCACTGCAATATAAGTGGAAAAAGAGCTCAAGCGCTGTGTAAAACTGCAAAACTCAACATCAAGGGTGGGAATTGGGGGTTGAATCAACAAAAAATGATTCCCGGGCGCGACCACCGCTGCTGCTCACTGCTCCTTTCACCTCCCAGGGGGGGATCAAGGGTGATGGGTCAATTACAGAGAATTTCGCCAAACCTAGTGTGTGTGTGACAATCATCCATCCATCCATCTTAATCCGCTTATCTGAGGTTGGGTGGCGGCGGCAGCAGCCTAAGCAGGGAAGCCAAGACTTCCCTCTCCCCAGCCGAGGCGTTCCGAGGCCAGCCGGGAGACATAGTCTTCCCGACGTGTCCCGGGTCTTCCCCGTGGCCTCCTACCGGTCGGACGTGGCCCGAAACACCTCCCTAGGGAGGCGTTAAAACTGTACTATGCAAAGCCACAGACATTTATCAACAACACTCCCTTAGACTTAGACTCCCTTTTTAGACAAGTTGATCTGCCGTTTCTTTTCTTTTTCTTCTATGTCCCACTCTCCCTTGTGGAGGGGGTCCGGTCCGATCCGGTGCCCATGTACTGCTCGCCTGTGTATCGGCTGGGGACATCTCTGCGCTGCTGATCCGCCTCCGCTTGGGATGGTTTCCTGCTGGCTCCGCTGTGAACGGGACTCTCGCTGCTGTGTTGGATCCGCTTTGGACTGGACTCTCGCGACTGTGTTGGATCCATTATGGATTGAACTTTCACAGTATCATGTTAGACCCACTCGACATCCATTGCTTTCCTCCTCTCCGAGGTTCTCATAGTCATCATTGTCACCGACGTCCCACTGGGTTTGAGTTTTCCTTGCCCTTATGTGGGCCTACCGAGGATGTCGTAGTGGTTTGTGCAGCCCTTTGAGACACTAGTGATTTAGGGCTATATAAGTAAACATTGATTGATTGATTGATTGATTGAACACCAAGAAATGCTCCGCTGGGCCCGAGCTCATCTAAGATGGATTGATGCAAAGTTGATCCCAAGATGCACAGATGGAGAAAGGCATGGAATGAGAAAACGTGATTTAATTAAATACTAAGACCAAAACAAAACCAAAAGGGTACAAACACAAAGCTCGCACGAGGCGGATAATCAAACAAAAGGAGCTAGCCTGGGAGCTGGAAAATAACGAACAGGAGCTTAGCGTGGAAGCTAGCGGGTAGCGAATAGGCAAACAGAAGTCGTACTTGTATAATGTAAAATAAAATGGAAGCAGGGAAAGAAAAAAACAGTAAGCTACAAACATCAACTGAATATAGCTTACCTCTACGCTGCAAAGACAAGGTACGACACCACAGGAGCGATAACACATCACAAGAGCGACTAGACGACAATACAAATGACAAAACAATGATCAGCGACTGACACAAGACAAAGCAGGTACAAATAGGGCTGATTGGCAACAGGTGCGGCCAGGTGCCGATCAGCCGCAGCTGAGAAGGAACACAGCACTCAGGGAACAAGACAGGAAGCTGACAAAATAAGAGCACTAGACAGGAAATAAGGACAGGAAGTACTAAACACAGAGGAAACAGACAAATGCAGAGGAAAAAACTAAAACATAGACAAACTGTCAGGGGAAAGCCTGACTGCGTCGTGTGCGTCTAGTCCAGGGGTCACCAACCTTTTTGAAAGCAAGAGCTACTTCTTGGGTACTGATTAATGCGAAGGGCTACCAGTTTGATACACACTTAAATAAATTGCCAGAAATAGCCAATTTGCTCAATTTACCTTTAATAAATAAATCTATATATATATATATAAAAAATGGGTATTTCTCTCTGTCATTCCGTCGTACATTTTTTTCCTTTTACGGAAGGTTTTTTGTAGAGAATAAATGATGAAAAAAACACTTAATTGAACGGTTTAAAAGAGGAGAAAACACGAAAAAAATGAACATTAAATTTTGAAACATAGTTTATCTTCAATTTCGACTCTTTAAAATTCAAAATTCAACCGAAAAAAAAGGAGAAAAACTAGCTAATTCGAATCTTTTTGAAACAATTAAAAAAATAATTTATGGAACATCATTAGTAATTTTTCCTGATTAAGATTAATTTTTAGAACTTTGATGACATGTTTAAAATAGGTTAAAATCCAATCTGCACTTTGTTAGAATATATAACAAATTGGACCAAGCTATATTTCTAACAAAGACAAATCATTATTTCTTCTAGATTTTCCAGAACAAAAATTTTAAAAGAAATACAAAGGACTTTGAAATAAGATTTAAATTTGATTTGACAGATTTTCTAGATTTGCCAGAATATTTTTTTTGAATTTTAATCATAGTAAGTTTGAAGAAATATTTCACAAATATTTTTCGTCAAAAAAACAGAAGCTAAAATGAAGAATTAAATAATGATTTATTTATTATTATTTACAATAAAAAAAATAAATGTACTTGAACATTGACTTAAATCGTCAGGAAAGAAGAGGAAGGAATTTAAAAGGTAAAAAGGTGTTTAAAAATCCTAAAATAATTTTTAACGTTGTATTTTTTCTCTAAAATTGTCTTTCTGGAAGTTATAAGAAGCAAAGTAAAAAAATAAATGAATTTATTTAAACAAGTGAAGACCAAGTCTTTCAAATATTTTCTTGGATTTTCAAATTCTATTTGAGTTTTGTCGCTCTTAGAATTAAAAATGTCGAGCAAAGTGAGACCAGCTTGATAGTAAATAAATAAAATTTAAAAAATAGAGGCAGCTCACTGGTAAGTGCTGCTATTTGAGCTATTTTTAGAACAGGCCAGCGGGGCACCACGTTGGTGACCCCTGGTGTAGAGTCACCCCAGGATGCACAAGGACCAAAACAGGCAGGAATTGCACGTAGGAAAGTAGTTTAATACAAAAATAAAAGAACACTATGCTAAGCTAAAACTTAGCATAAAGTCCAAAGTGCAAAAATCGAGGTGCCGAGCGCACAAGAAGCTAAGGCGGAACTTAGCACAAGTATTTACAAAGTAGAGTAACCAACGTGAGAGTTGCATCAAGCAAAGAAAGGATCCAGAATGAACTGAGGTCGAAGGCAGGCTTAAATACTAAAGTAACAATCAAAACACAGGTGCGTGGCAAAAGCAGAGCAGGTGGAACAAATAAGAAACCATGGTAACCGGAGGTGCACAAAAATAGTCAGAAAACACACAAAAAGGACTCAAGAACAAAAAACATGACATTCTTATTCACTATTTGACTCATTAATCAAAGTTGTGTGTTGCATATGACATTTTTTCCCCCGCTAACTATTATTATATTATTTTTCAGGTAAAATATAACATCTTTTTTTTAAATCCAGTAGAGAGCGAATAAATGGAATTATTGGCTTTATTTGAACAAACAATCTTAGGGTAAATTAAACATATGTTTATTATTGCAATTTAGTCCTTAAATAAAATAGTGGACATACTAAACAATTTGTCTTTTAGTCTCCCATTTAGTCCATGCAGTAACATATTGTGTCGTTTATCTACCTATTATTTTGTCAACATTATAAAGGACAAACTCTAAAAATAAGTTATTAATCCACTTGTTCATTTACTGTTAATATCTGCTTATTTTCTGTTTATCCACACTTCTGTTAAAATGTAATTATCACTTATTCTTCTCTTTTTCGATACTTTACATTAGTTTTGGATGATACCACAAATCTAGGTATCGATCCGATACCAAGTAGTTCCAAGATCATAGATTGGTCATTATTTAAGTTATCGCGTGTCCAAGCGGCAGATAAAAAATATCGATGTAATCATAGTAGTATCGACTAAATACGCTCTTGTACTTGGTATCATTACAGTGGATGTCAGGTGTAGAGCCACCCAGGACGTTTGTTTACATTTTTACGTTAAAGTACCAATGATAGTCACACACACACTAGGTGTGGTGAAATCTGTCCTCTTCATTTGACCAATCACCCCTTTTCACCCCCTGGGAGGTGAGGGGAGCAGTGAGCAGCAGCGGTGGCCGCGCCCGGGAATCATTTTTGGTGATTTAACCCCCAATTCCAACCCTTGATGCTGAGTGCCAAGCAGGGAGGTAATGTATCCTCCTATGGTGTGTAGTGCAGCATTTTTAGCTATTCCTTGTCCTCCAGTGATAATAATACTTGTATGAAACTCACTTTAGAATTAGTGATTTAGAAGAAGCTGTGTTATAGCCCCATTTTTACTTTTTAGGCCAAAATGAATCCATTGTCCTTTTTCTGTCTAGTGAAGTGAAGTGAATACTATTTATATAGCGCTTTTCTCGAGTGACTCAAAGCGCTTTACGTAGTGAAACCCAATATCTAAGTTACATTTAAACCAGTGTGGGTGGCACTGGGAGCAGGTGGGTAAAGTGTCTTGCCAAGGACACAACGGCGGTGACTAGGATGGCGGAAGTGGGAATCGAACCTGCAACCCCAAGTTGCTGGCACGGCCACTCTACCAACCGAGCTATACCGCCCCACTGTGTCTGCTTGTATGTACTCTGTGATTGTGCGCTGCCGAACATGCTCCTCTACTCGTAAAACCACTCGTAAAAAAAATAAAAAATAAAATAAAATAAAAAATATAGCGAACTGGTTTTTCAAACAGGGTATAGTACCGTTTTCGATTCATTAGTACCGCGATACTATACTATTACCAGTATACCGTACGACCCTAGCGCCCATAGACAGGCTTAAATACTAAAGTAACAATCAAAACACAGGTGCGTGACAAACCGATCCAGTTCCTAATGGATCGGTTTTGAACCGATCCAGTTCCTAACGTTTTTACGTCGGCACCGGTGCCGTTCTGGAACCGCGTTTTGGCGGCCGTCTTCGATCTGGAAGCTCGCCGACAGCTTGGTTTTAAGGTCAAATAAAAGTCATTAAAGCTGGTATTTATTGTGCAGTCATGTGGTGGCGTCCTCCACAGGCTGCTGAGGAATGATGCTAATGTGGCAGGAAGGAAGACGAGGAGGAGGAGGAGAAAGAGGAAGAGGAGGCGGGAGGTTGAGATAAGCCCACCTCTCTCTCTTTCTCTCTCTCTGCTGAAGATGCTGCAATATGTCGCATGACCGCCGCCAGGACTGCGGTTAATACTCAACGTAGTGGAACTCGTTTGAGTCGGACCAAGTCCTGGTCCACCGTGTTCTAAATGCCCGATAAAGTCCACGTGGACGTGAACTATGAGATCCAAAGGTGTCATTCCTGTGAATAATAATGTCCTGTTTATGTTGACATGTGTTGTGGTCATGTTATAGTCCTCCTTATCACTAAGCAGCAGCATAACCACTGTCTAATGGCACATGAAAACAGCACTTCCTGTTAAGTTTCAAAACAAAAGCACGGCCGTATTAGCCTGAATTTTACCAATGCAACTAATGAAATACATGTTTTATATTATGTGTGTCTATATATATATATATGCATACATATACAACCACATATATACATACAGCACACAAACATACATATATGTGAACATAAATATTTATATATATATACATCTATATCTATAAATACATATATAAACATGTGTGTGTATATATATATATATATATATATATATATATATATATGTATATATATATATATGCATATATATATATGTATTTATATATTTATATATATATATATATATATATATATATATACGTGAAGCCCCAGTATATATATATACTGGGGCTTCACGATGGCAGAGGGGTTAGTGCGTCTGCCTCACAATACGAAGGTCCTGCAATCCTGGGTTCAAATCCAGGCTTGGGATCTTTCTGTGTGGAGTTTGTATGTTCTCCCCGTGAATGCGTGGGTTCCCTCCGGGTACTCCGGCTTCCTCCCACTTCCAAAGACATGCACCTGGGGATAGGTTGATTGGCAACACTAAATTGGCCCTAGTGTGTGAAATGTGAGTGTGAATGTTGTCTGTCTATCTGTGCTGGCCCTGCGATGAGGTGGCGACTTGTCCAGGGTGTACCCCGCCTTCCCCCGCGACCCCAAAAAGGGAATAAGCGGTAGAAAATGGATGGATATATGTATATACAGTATATATATAAATATATACATACATATACAAACACATATATACACTTATAGATGTATACATATACATACATAAAGTACACATAAACATACATACACATATATATGTATTAGAGATGCGCGGTTTGCGGTCTCATCCGCGGAGTCTGCGGATAAAATGACGAAAAAATAGATTTTAAATAGATTCGGGCGGGTGGCGGTTGAACCATCCGGAAATATTTGATATGCATCGTTCTATGATCGGTATCCTTTGCCATTCAAAGAGCCATTCAAGACCCGTGTCATAAAGCGAAGAAGACAATAAGAGACGCTGTTATTCTCTTGAATGACTGCCGGCAGTCACCCAGATAATAAGTATTAGGGCGTGCTATGAAGCCATTGGCTTTGTGGCCTTCTACAACATACGCCGTCTGCTTGTTAGTCCAGCATCATGTCGTGTGTGGCTTCCGCGGCAACACGCACACGACTGCAAGGCATACTGGGTGACACAGAGTACACTAATGGTTGTGATATAAACCATTTTAACACTCTTACTAATATGCGCCACGCTGTGAAGCCACACCTATTAAGAACGACAAACATTTCGGGAGAACATCCTCACAGTAACACAACATAAACGCAACACAACAAATACCCATAACCCTTTGTGTTCATGACACATCCTGACTATTTTATCCACCCCACGAGCAGCTAACCCCGCCACCCCCCCCCCGTGCGTCGGTAAGGTGGGCGGGGTTGGGGGTGAGGGGGTGTAAAATATATTCAAGATGTGTCACGTATACAAAGGATTCTGGGTATTTGTTGTGTTGCGTTTATGTTGTTTTACTGTGAGGATGTTCTCCCAAAATGTGTTTGTCAATCTTGTTGGGTGTGGCTTCACAGCGTGGCGTATATTAGTAAGTGTTAAAGCTGTTTATATCACAACCATCAGTGTACTCTGTGTCACCCAGTATGCCTTTCAATCTTGAACGTGTAATTGCGGAAGCTGCACACAACATGTTGCCGGACCAACAATCGGTTCGTACATGTTGTTGAAGGTGTCTAAGGCAAATGGCTTCATAGCACGTCCATATTTTTGTAAACAGGATGAACGCTATTGGATAGTCGCGGGAACGTTGGTGGCTCCAATTGTCTTCATCACTCTGTGAAACAGGTTTAAATATATTTGTGAGTGGTAAAGGCGGACCACCTCTGATGTATTTCAGCGGACGGTTGGCGGACGGGTACGGTTCTGATAAAATGTTGGTTCGGGTGGACGGCGGGTGGATGACGACTTTGGTGATACGGATGCGGATGATATAATTGCCTATCCGCGCATCTCTAATATGTATACATAAATATGTGTATATATATACACATCTATATCTAGAAATACATATATACACGTGTATATATATATATACATATATACACATGTGTGTGTGTATATATATAAATATACACATATATACATACATATACAAACACATTTATACACATATAGATGGATACACACATACACATATATATGTATACATAAATATGTGTATATATATCTATATATATAAATATATGTATATAAATACATATATATGTGTGTGTGTATATATATATATATGTATGTATGTGTATATATACATATATACACATACATACATATATACACACACATACATATATATATATATATATACATACACAAATATATATGCACACACACATATTAATATTATATATTTTATTATATATATTTATTTTGTAGTTAGTTATATATATTATTATATAGTATATATAATTGTTATTATCATATTATTGTTATGATCCGATGTCCGAATCCTACCCATATTCTTGTTTTTTGTTCCATTTTGTTATCACTGTGTTGTTTTGACGTCCTTATTTCCTGTTTGCTTTGTCACCATGGTTGTTTAGGAGTTCCACCTGCTACTCTGGGTTCCTGCACACCTGTTACTATTGATTGCTACCTTATTTAAGCTCGCCCCTTTTCGTTGTTCTGCCTGGGACCCTAATTTGCCTTCGTGCAACAGTGACGACTGATTTACATGTATATTCTCGCTAGCTTACACGCTACGCCGTTGTTTATTCCTAGCTCTCATGCAAGGTGTTTTGTTTTCCCTTTTCGTGCCTAGTGTTTGTGTTTCCGTTTGTTTTCCTAGCCTCCATGCTAGCGATTTGTGTTTGCCTTTTCTGTTTAGCACCAGTGTTTTGTTTCCAGTCTGTTTTATTACTTTAATAAATCCTTTATTTCTTACCTTTTGCTGTGTTCTTGCCCGACGCACTCTTAAACTGGATTACTCAATATTATTTCCTTGCAAAAAATACATTTGTTTAAGAAAATACCCAAATATTTGCAAACAAATGCACTTTGGTAGTCAGAATGTCATACAGGAATGTGTTTTTAAATGTTTTACTGAACTGCAAGTCAACGCTTTGCTTCAAACTCGCTGGAAGTAAATACAGTAAGAGCTAGGAGCACATTTGGAAAGTCTGGGCAGTAATATAGCAAACGAGGTAGAGACGTACAGTATATTAGGATGATAAAGTAAACACACTCGTAAACAACTTGACATAGTGCACCATTTACATCTGCATTTACTCTTCCTTGTTGAACCAGTTGTTTAAATAAACATACTTATTTAACTTTTCAGATGACAGTGTTGATTTCTTTTACTTTTTAGTTGATTATATTGTTGATTTCTTTTACTTTTTAGTTGATTATATATACCTGTAATTGTTTATATATATGTATTAAAAAAAAAAAAAAATATATATATATATATATATATATATATATATATATATATATGGGATCATCTTTTGTTTTGGTCATGTTCGGTTTTGTTTTTTGGACAATCAGTTCCTGTTGTTGCACTTCCTGGTTTATTTTGTTACCATGCCAACCAATTAGTTTCACCTGTCATGTCACGCACCTGTTCAATCACCTGTATTATTCGAACCGAAAGTTGCCGGGAAGTCGGCCTGGCGACTTTATCTCTACTCCCTTCATGCCATGCCTGTAAACCACACTATCCATAGTTTCCCTCCTGCCCATGCCACGTAAGTTTTTGTTTTTCTTATGTCACTTTATCGAGTTTTGTTTTTTGTCCATAGTCATGCCTTTGTGCTAGTTTTTGTTTTCAGTATCCAAGTTTGTTCTCCGCCATTGTGCGCGCTTTTTGTTAGTTATATATAGTGTTAAAAATAAAGGCTGTACTTACATTCACGTCTTCATCTATCCATTTTCTACCGCTTATTCCCTCTCGGGGTCGCTGGCGCCTATCTCAGCTACAATCGGGCAGAAGGCGGGGTACACCCTGGACAAGTCGCCACCTCATCGCAGGGCCAACACAGATAGACAAACAACATTCACACTCACATTCACACATCACGTCTTGCTCGTGCCAACTTTCCTTTGCATTCCGGGAAAACAAACCCCAAAGTCCACATTCTGACATACTTTATACTAGAAATGGCAATAGCACATGATGGTTTGATTGTAACTTAGATATTGGGTTTCACTATATAAAGCGCTTTGAGTCACTAGAGAAAAAGCGCTATATAAATATAATTCACTTCACTTCACATGAATGTCCCATAACAAAAAGATAGAGGATAAGAAGAAGCTTATCGACTACGGCGCCACGGACTACAAAGGCGGATGCGCACAAATTTTTCTGGACTTATGCAGATCCCAAATACAGATCAGCAGGTACCAGGAGGTAAGAAAAGTTGCTTTTTGCATAATATTGCGAAACAAAACGCCAGATAATATGTCTTACTTTATACACACACCATAATAATACTCCTATGTTGAAGCAAATAGCATCTTCAATAGGCTCAATAGTGCAATCACAAAAACCCCGTCCAAATCGGAACTCTCTAATAACTAAAGTTCCTTGGGTGAATAATGTAAACTCACTACACCGGTATGTTTTAGCACTTCCATGGCGAGTTCACGGACAGATATAAGTAAGAACTTTACATTACTTTATGCTAGAAATGGCAACAGCGGAGGATGAATGTCCCATAACAAGAAGGTAGGGATAAAAAAGAAGCTTATGAACTACAAAGGCGGACGTGCGCAAATTTTTCCGGACTTATGCAGATCCAAATACAGATCAGCAGGTACCAGAAGGTAAAAAAGTTGCTTTAGCATAATATTGCTTAAAAAAAATGGCAGATAACATGTCTTACCTTATACACAAACCATAATAATACTCCTATGTTGTCGTACGAAAACATTTTGATGGATTTTTGAGCGCCGTGTGCAATGTTCTATATTCTCAATTTAGCATTTTCGGCGAGACACTGTTATAGCAACTTCACCGCAGTGGCACTTTAGCATCTTTTGCACGGCTGACCGCCTCCAAAGTGAGTCCTGCAATATGTTATTTGGTATGAAACAATAGAAAAATATGAATAATTCCAAACGACTTATAAGTAAAACAAATATATCTTTGCTGCCAACGCCGAGTAAGCGTGGAGATGAGCTAAAAAGTTTTTTTTTTGTTTTTTTTAGCCATTCCTGAA